>NW_004524823.1:1017180-1021987 GCF_000260255.1 Octodon degus
AATGGTTAGTATAAATATATAGTTACATTCTCTTAATGTATAGAGCAATTTATTCTAATGGTGTTTGTAAATAGGATATCATGTCTGCATCTTGTACAGCAATAAACCACTAGGAAGAATGTACGCAATGTGTTAATTATGAAACTGTCCTACAAATTTGATTTGAAACTGTCTCATTGCTATTTGTTTATCAATAAAATTATGGGAAAAAAAGAAACAGTGATGTAACTTTCATTCTATTAGCTTTCTTGTTTAGATTTGGTTGATTCACTGTTCTTCTGAATGTTGTGTAAAGGAACTAAGCGCACTGCAGTGTCAGATAATACACTGCACACATTCAATGCAAGACTGCAAAGTCTTTTGGAATTATATTTCTGTATTATGTAAAAAAATGGTATACTTTTTACAGGAAGAATTTGAGTAGAGGTCAGTTTCAGCAGCGATGACTTTGAGCCTAAATGGGGGAAGAAGAACAGTATTGAAAAGTCCTGGGAAGCTTCAAATGATGATGCGCTCCAGAATAATTTAAAGTGGTGGAAAGTAATGAAATTTAAATAAAGACACAAGTATTTATATTACATAAGATCCATGTGGTTTGATAGTTATATGTAATATAAGCAATTTTAATTATTATCTGAGAACTTGGAAATACATAGGTGAGCTCAGGAAATCACTAATTTGAATCTATTCGTAACTTATTTCTGTTTTAAAGTACTGGATATGCTCTTAGGAAAAGATACTCTCTCTGAAGGCTAAAGCTTTGTAGAAAAAATTTAGTATTCTACCAAGACATTTGTCTTTGTTTAAGGTCATTCTTATAACTTTGAAGAAAGAACATGCTGACAATTTATGAAGCAAATGTCGTCTAACTACCCATAGAATAGGGTGAACTTACATTACCTGTCAAAGCTATGCTGAGAAATTGAAGGAAAAGACAATTGTACAGAGAATATATCTATGTTCTTGCAATATTTTTACTCTATGCTGAATGTGCCACTAGAGAGTTAGAAGAAATCAAATTACTTCTCTGAATGATAATTAACAATGAAGACACTAACAAGGGCCTGTAGGTCATCATACCAATTTATTTGAAGAAATATCCATAGTCTGAATGTAAATAAATTTTATTCATTAATCATGCGCTCTAGTTGAAAAACAATACATGGAATCACATACCACATTAAGCTTAATGTAAGGCAGGATATTAAAAATGTCTAGAACACATCTTAGTTTACCATAAATATTTTTGATTGAACAGCTGAATCTATTGAAGAATTGAATAAAATGTCCAGTGTATTAGTGAAGTTGATTCTTACTAGAAATAACATGTTATGAGGGCTGGCCAAATGCTCAGCAGATTAAAGCACCTACAAGCAGGTGCAGGGGCCAGGGGTTCCATCTCCAATCCTGCTGCACTGGCTCTGCCCCCAGGGCACGCTGAGATGGCAATCGAGACTAGGCATGATGGAGCGTGCCTGTAATCCCAGCTTTTGGGAGGCTGTAAACAGGCGGATCACTATGAGTCTGACCTAGTAGTGAGACCCTGAACACCCTGTAGACGCTTCTGTAAAATACACAAAAAAGAAAGAAAAAAAATAACACTTAAAGACTGCAAGTCTAAAAGAATTTCTGGGTGACTTCAATTAATACATGAAATACAGACTACGAATTCTTGAGTTTAGATTACACCTACATCTCTTGCTCAATTATTGCTCCTCTTAATAATTAAAGTTTGCAAGAGCTGAATATCTATGAGTTATTAGATCAGTTCAAATATTATGCTTTAAATAGATATGGGATGTGAAAGAGAAAAAATATATATATATACTTGCTAGTATATATAGGCATTTTATTAATGATGAGAACAGTGAGTTCACTGCTAGTTATTACTTACATGTGGATACCAAAAAAATAGATAATTAATTTCAATTATAGATAATCTCTAACTCATTACATATGAATAAAATATTCTTGAATTATGTAACTGTTCAGAAAGCATCTACCTTGTGTAATTTTATGACAAAGGAAATTATAGGTAGGAGATACTTTTAATGTTCAAAGTAGTTACTGATATAAGTGAATTTGAACTCTGTTGCTCACTCCTGGCTTAGTACTTTCTTTCTTAGCAATATTTCCTAATGTATTGAATACACTTTTATTACCTACTCTCAATTTATTGTTTGAAAAATTGAATGAGCAAATTTATGTGATAAATATGCTTTATATAAAATTGCACGTGCTGCCATAAACACCTATTATTTTGTGAACTAAGGCCAGAATCAATGACTAATAAATAAAAAAAAGATTATTAGTCAAAAGTTTTAAGTAATCAAACTTTAAGAAAGAGCCATATGAATTCAGCAGTGTAAGACATAAACTTTCATCTTACAAAAGTGCTTGGTTTCACCAGCTTTGAAGGAATTAATAGTACCTATGAATTGATTGCAATGGAAGTGCCTTTAGCATAACTTCAAATTGTAAAATTGTATAAATCTAGTAAGTCAATAGACACTTTAGTTAAAACTCACACATCATAATTTTTGAAAAAAATCATGAAAGAGTTGAAGTAATAGTAATACTCTCTTATGTTCAATAAATATCACGTTACTAAGATTAGCAGACCAAACACAAATTGAATCTTCAATGTCTACTCTCCATTTAAATCACACAAGTTTATGCATGTGGTTAATAAGTTTTCCAAAAACTTATTAAAGCTTGTTTTAGTGGAACAACATTCCAAGATTGTGAGTGCTTGGAGCTGGCTCTATTATTTTTGTCTCCTCTGCAGTTTATCAGGAGTCTACTCTGTCTTTAACGGTGCATATTACACACATCCTAGAGGATGTCTCAAGTCTCCTCACTGAGGAAGAATTTTCTCCCCAAATTTTCTGTTTGGTTACAGTTGAATCTTTCAGTTTTTGTCTCTGTATCTAATTGTGTCTTGATTTATCTTGTCTGTGTCTCTGGTTCACTGGTATACATCAGGGGCTGACACAATACTCATGAAACTGAAAATCAGTCACTACAGACTTAGATATCAAAGGTTTTCAAATCAGCATCAAAATGAAGCAGTAAAACTAAGTTAAGACAAAGCAAGTAGAAAACTAGACAGACAAATAGGATCACAAGAGGTCAGCATCACAAATGAATAATGCTTGAAGAATCTGTAGAAATTTGTCCTGCTGGAATAATCCTACTTTTAATTCTGTGATTTTTAAAGCACTTATTTATTACCTCTTTGTTAAAGTATAGAAATTTTGTACAAAGGTTTCCACAACATAACAGTTTTTCTTCTTTTATGTATTTAGTACAGAGTGTATAGGCTCTCACTACATAGATTGGACTCATAGTGATTCTCCTGTTTACAGCTTCCCAAGTGCTGGGATTACAGGGGCCTGCCACCAGGCCCAGTCTCAATCGCTGTCTCAGCAAGCCCCAGGAGTGAAGGTGGGAACAGCATGCCCAGGAATCAAACCTCTGGCACCTGCATCTGCCTAAGTAGGTGCTTTAATCCTCTGAGCTATCTGACTGGCCCAAGAGATTTTTTTTTTGACATTGTTAATATCTTAGGTTGTCATTAGTAGTGCCAAGTTGAAGGAGCAAACAGCCTCCAATCCACTTGAAAAATGGGACTGGAATAGGGAGTTCCAGACCTTTCAGATGGCTTTGTGCGGGTGCAGCTACATTCACTGTGCACCTATCACTTCATGTCACACCCTTCCTTTGCATGTGGAAACCTAGAGCTCCTGGCACCTGCCCTTCAAAAGTGGGTGTTGATACTGCCCATCTGGACAACCTTGACCACTGGGAGATGGAAGCTGCTTCTTGTACACCACGTGGGCAATTTTGATAGAACCCTGGGACCTCGTAGTAGAGCTCATCATGGAGAATTCTTCCTTACCGATTCAGGATCTATTTGGGGACCACAGTTTAAGAGATCTAATACCCACCCTCCCACAAGAGCTGGTGTCCTCAGTTCACTGGAGTCTTTGTGCCACTCACTGATGGAAGTAGACTAAGTGCTACTTCATCTGTGTGCACTACTGCTGCCCAAGCATATTGCTGTATGACATGAAAAGGCTCAGGAATACGGTGATAAACTGTGACTGCCTGACGGCTTGCTGTTTGGTACAAATCTTATAATTTATATAATTTATACAGTTTCATTCCTGAAAATAAAATGGTCTTGGTTATTACACAATTCAATTACTTTATTAATTCAGAAGGTGATACGGCTAACAGAGTAGGACAAAAGGAAATTGAATGTCTAAGGAGCAAAATGACAGAGTGTGAATGTGAATAAGGCCACAAACCATGAAGAAATCGTAAGACAATTTGGAGTTTAACTGAATCGTGATTTGGTGTTGCCTGCTCATTACCATGTAGATGAAGTAGTTAGTCATTTCTAAAGGAATGTTATTTCAAATTCTAAGACGAAAACATTCCCTATTATTACATGAAAAAAAAAACTAAACCGTGCAACATACCCATCCTACATTTGCTACCCTGTTTTCTCTATTTCTGGGAACACCAGCTAGCTTAAAAATATCACTCAAGTATTTTAGAATCACTTTTGACTTCTCATGACAGTGTAGCTTCTTAAAAATACACAAATTTTTATGAAATGTGAACTGAAGTTTCTGAATTATAAGATAAATTTCAATAGTCCATGAATAAATGTACTTTTTTATAAGAAATAGGCATCTACTCAGGTATTTATACCTTTCCATATCTATGTCAAGGTTTTAAATTGTTTAAAAATAGTAAAATAGATACATTTGTTTAAAGCAACAACATACACAAGACA
>NW_004524823.1:1022087-1030691 GCF_000260255.1 Octodon degus
TTATTATCCTTTCTATTTATTTATTTATTTATTTTCTGTATTTGGGACAGGGTCTCACTATTGTAGTCATAGTGATTCTCCTGTTTTCAGCCTCCCAAGCCCTGGGATTATAGGTGTACATCACCACACCCCGTCTCAATCACTCAGCATGATCTGTAGGCGGGGCTGGTATGGTAGGCTGGAGCTTGAACACCGGCCACTACACTCTGCCTAAGCAAGTGCTTTAATTGGCTCAGTTATCAGGCTGGCCTTTTTATTTTATTTATTATTTATTTATTTATTTATTTTTTGGTGGAATCGGGGATTGAACTCAGACCCTTGTGCTTGCCGGGGAAGCACTTGTTCCACTGAGCCATCTCCCCAGCCCCAGGTTGGCCTTTTTAAATTTTTAAAATTTCATATATTTATTTGGTACAAGGTGTCACTACGCAGCTCAGACTCACAGAGATATTCCTGTCTCAGCCTCCCCAGCACTGGGATTACAGGTGTATGCCAGCCAGCTTGGTTTTTGTGACTGCCATGGGGCACCTAGAGTTGTGGAACTGGCATGCTATGTGGTTGTGGGCATCAAACTTGAGACCTTGTGCTTGCCAGTCAGGATCTTAGACCAAGTTATCTCCAAAGCTCATATAAGGATTATTTTCATAATTCTAACATAATTTGGGCATCAGGATTTATCCTTTATACCCAGCAGGATTATCTAAAAGGTATACATAGAACAATAACAAGAAAATCTAAACTCAACTTCCTGTTTGCATGCTTTCCTTCATGAGCCCCTTAAAAAGCCAGCATACTCTCCATGACTTCAAAACGAGCCATTCCATTCCCCCAGTGCAACCATTCTTGTGAAGCCACTAAAGAGTACAAAAAGCACATCACCTTAGCTGCTGACTTCTTACATGTGTGAACTTTCAGCATCTGGAAACACTGGACATGTCCAGTAAGAACTTAAATGTCCCTTGTGCATAATAGCATTGAGTAAATTGCACATATATTCTTAACAAAGGCTATAATTTTAAAGTGTCACCTAAATAGGAACACTCCAGCCTAGAATAACTCATCTTTATAGTAGCCTATTTGAACACTTGAAATGTGAAAATATCCTGCTTAACTAGTGCTGGTGAGGTCAGCATCCTTCAGGGCCATTTAGTGGATCAGAAGGTCATTGTAAGCCAAAGGAGATCCCAACCCATGAGACAACGTGCCTGCTAACCTTGCAGTACTAATAGAGAAAATGGTATGAACTGCTTGCTTGGAGTTTGTGTTTTTACCTTTCATATATGAAAGAGAATAATTGCTATTTGTCTTATTTGGCCTATTATATTAATACAATTTGTAAATATTTAAGCATTTCTGTGAAGAGAGTGGCCCTCTATAGATTACAACTAGTTGAAAATCAGCAACAAAGCAAATAATGGAACTTGATGGTACAAGATCTCAACTCAATCATTCTATCATTTCTCTTCCTTCATTATCTCAGTCTTGTCCAATGACACCTTTATCTTTTCATTTTCAAAGTGTAGAAAGCTTGAAAGAATTTTACAAGGGGTCAGCAAGATGACTCAGTGGAATAAGCACTTCCCTGGCAAGCACAAGGGCCTGAATTCAATCCCCAGTTCCACCTTTAACAATTCTATCAAAGTTTCAGTGGAGTAATTGCATGCAGTTAAAGCCAAAGAACTTTCTCATTACTACCTGCAATAGACCCTGTGAGATCCTGCCCTGGTCCACCAGCTCAGCTGCTTGTAATAAACACAAAGATGACCTTCAACTACTAGATTTATTTTCTTGTATAAGTCCCTCAACAGCAGAATACTGCATTGTTCTTTCAGAGTAGTCTCAGACCTGTAACTAAAAGAAATGCTCTGCTGAAAGGCATCATGGCTTCCCCTCAATCTGGAGACAGTCTCTGGGACAGAGTTCAAAGCTCTGTATGCTTCCTTGCAACTTAACCTTTTGGGATAAGTGGGATCAGGAGTAGGACTGGGAACACAGGCGCTGAAGTGGGATTGTAGCACTGGTCCATGCACTCCTGCATGTCTCTGGCATTTGATCAGATAACTACTGGTAGTTAGTTCACAGAGCTCCTAGCATGCTAAAATGTTTAGTGGAAATGAGCTGCCTCCACACACCAGAGGATGGAAATGTACTAGTTCATGTCCTGAGTGAGAAGTCTGAGAATTACGGGGCAGAGAGAAAGTGTAACTAAAAGGAGAGTAAAATTGGGTAGCTTTTAGTTAAGGTGACCAGTGGAATTACAGTTAAGGGGTGAGAAGTATTCCAAGCTGTTCAGTGTAAAGCACTTATTTGTCCTAAATTAAAGTGTACTCCCCTGCAACTAAGAAGCAGAGAAAAGAGGAGCCACAGTCTAGAGGTTAGAAGTCCCCCAAAAGGAAATTGGTTAAGACCAAATGAAGACATTATGTAAGAAAAACCAGATCCTGATCAGAGTATGAGACTAGTCTAAGTTGATTAGTCCTGACTTGAAGTTAAAAAAAATCTAATGGACCTGATGTTAAGTGGTGAAGTTCTTACAAGTAGGGCCACACTCAGATTTGAACCCCAGTGATATGGATTAAACTCATGAACTCATACTATCTCCTAATACAGCTACTTTTTTTGACTTGCCATTTTATTAAAAATTTTGAATTTTACTAAGGTAAAATATTATTCTAAAATGCTTACCTTTACCTAACATTATCTCCTCTGATTTATTGCCTTTCAGGGATTCATGTTGCAAATTAAAATAAGAAGTGTATATTTTACAAAATTATCATGTTTTAAAACTTTCAGATTTCAATAATCTTAACTGACATCTGCTGTTCTCCTAGGCACTGAATGTTCACAGCTAATTACTCCACAGTGAGACCTGCGGGTTACCCATGAATCTAGGGGAGCTGACCCAAGAAGTGCTGAGTGTGAACACTGCCAAAAGTTTTGCCTGATGCTTTTCAGGTTCTTTTCTGGACTCTGTGTTTCATGCTTACAATAAAAACCAGATTTATTGCATTCCACACAAAATTAAAATAAAATAGTTACCATCTCATGAGAAAAAGGTAACAATCTTTAGGTAAATTTGTTTTCGGAGTGCAAATCTCTCTCTGTTGGGGAGCAACGTTCTTCCAGGGCAGTCAGCACACCTCCCATCACTGAGTGAAATCTGTTTCATGGCTGCTAATGGGCCTTTCCCTGCACGGCCTCTTCTACAACGCTTCACCTTCCCGATGGCTGCCCTGTGCACATGTGCCATTTCTTTACAGTTTGCCTTTGTGACTTGCCCTAATTTCCTTTCTCAGGATAATTCTTGTTTGCTTCTCCCATTTCCTTAGTTTTCTTGAGTAAGGCGATTTGAAGCCTTGATTTCCTTTTTACTTCCTACATGATTAGCTGATTTAATTTTCCCCATGCCAGTGAAATTCACTGCTTAAAGAAATAGGAATACCTGAACTTCTCCAGCTCTTCCTTTCTAGTCCAAACAGGTTTATGATTATATGGAGAGAAAGGAGAGAAGATAGAGGAAAAGATCGGAAGAAAAACATGCAAGTATATATCCAAGAAGACTGAGGTGATCCTACTGTGACTATAAATATAAAATTTGTTTTAGCCTTCGCTTTTTCGTTTTCTCTTTTTAGTTAAGTTAGAGCCTACTTACTGACTTTTTTTTTCTAATAATAGTAGTGAGAACATGTTTGTCATTTTGTTATTTCTTTATTTCAATTCCAAAGCATCCTTTTTTAAATCAGTTTGGGCTCAAAATGAGAATGTCAAGCTACATTTTGTCAGCATCTTAGTTTGCTTCTTTTTCAGTTCTGACCAATCAGGGCACTGAGG
Organism: Octodon degus; assembly: GCF_000260255.1. Taxonomy (NCBI): domain Eukaryota; kingdom Metazoa; phylum Chordata; class Mammalia; order Rodentia; family Octodontidae; genus Octodon; species Octodon degus. Next base: position 1,025,919 of record NW_004524823.1, read on the forward strand.
GAGGTTGAGGCACAGGGGACAAGCAGACGCGTGCTGCTGCTTCTGCTTCTCCCGCTGACAAAGTCCTGCCTGCTGAAGACAGAGAGAGCTCTTCCCAAGGCAGCCCCCAAATTGTCATGGCACGTCACTGTGTCACTGTAGGGGACAGCAGACTAATACTTTATAACATCTGGGCACGTGTCGTGGCCCCATTTTTAGGCACTTGCATCCAGATATCACTGCTTCTTTTGTTCTTTCCTTAGAGGGATTGTGGGTACATCTTCCTTTACTACTTGGTACAGTTCTCCAACCCTTTAAAATTCTTGAAACTGATTGATTGTATTAAGTGGACCTTTTTAGAGGGTATCCAGTAAAATAAACACCATTTTCCTTCATTCTTCCTACTCTTTCTTTATATCTATATTAATTTATATAGAATATGATTTAAAAATTATTTTCCACTTTTAAACTTTCAATTATACCATTGAGTATGTTTTTAATTTTCTACCCGGCATTAGAAACTTCGGCATTTTTCATGAGGAAACACGATGTACTATGTAGTAAATGTACTATGCTATTTACTATATATGATTTAATTTAAAATATTACTTCATTTAAGATTTATAGCAATCTTGGGCTGAGGAGATAGCTCAGTGGTCTAAGCACCTGCCTAGCCAGAACGAGGACCCCTGTTCCATCCCTGGTACCACGTACTGTGCTGACCTAAGGTGCCAGCCACCGAAACTGGTCCTGGTGGCGCAGGCCTATTATCCCAGCACTGGGGAGGCTGAGACAGGAGGATCACTATGAGTCCAAGCTGAGTAGTGAGACCCTGTACCAAATACATAAATAAAAGATTTTTAAAATTTTCAAAGAAAGATTTATAACAATCCTATGAGATTATTGTTTCTAGAAATAGTTTTTGGGGATGTTTGTTTGTCTTTTTGAGGCAGGGTTTCACTACACAATTCAGGCTGCCTTGAACTTACTCTGCATCCTAGCCCTGCCACAAACAAGTAGCCATCCTCCTGGCTCAGTCTCCAAGGTGCTAGGATTACAAGCATATGCCACCACTCCTGGCCAAGAGATTATCTTTTCTCAGAGTTAAGGAGCAAGGCACTGTGGTGTTGAAATGAAGTTGTTAATTTACAAATGTATGAAATCATAATTGCTTATAGGCAATGATGTGGTGTGTACTCTCAGGCCTATGATTTTAAGTACTATGAGAAATTGCCTGTATGGATTCCAACCTCAAACTGCAAATTATTAAACATTTGCTATGATTTAACCATATCCTAAAGCTCTCATTTCGAATGATTGCCATTTGACAAGATTTTGAAATGCTAACATTTTCTAAGCAAAATTTGCAGTGTTAGGTTTTCTTAGATATATTTCCACCATTAAATTAGAATAAAAAATACTCAAATAGATAAATAGTACCTGACAGCAGTGTGTAATCATTACTCAAGGAAAAAGGGTTGATGTTCTATCAAAAGAAACTTTTGGGCTGGCCAGATAGCTCAGCAGATTAAAGCACTTGCTTAGATGGATGCAGGAACAGGGGTTTGAACCCTGGCTTGCTGTGTCCCCTCCCCCCAGGTGCAATGAGATGGTGGCTGAGACTGGGTGTGGTGGCACATGTCTGTAATGCCAGCACTTGGGAGGTTGACAGCAAGAGGATCACTATGAGTCCAATATGTGTAGTGAGACCCTGTAGACCCTGTACTAAATACCTTAAAAATAAACTTTTTTACTTCCAATTATTTTTCATAAAACTTGCTTTATTTCAGAGATCATTTTAAGTGTTTAAACACCTATCCATATAACACTTATTGTCCTATAGTCAAGGAGGTCTGTTATGGTTTGTCTGCAGATGTACCCCTAAAGTCTCACATGGTCATTGACCTTTGTGTAGGTTGCTGAATCTAGAGTATATGATTGATTTGTAGTACATTGCTGAGTTTGATGGTGCTTGGATTAAAGGTAGGTGATCGCTGGCTCAGCCACTGATGGGACTGGCACCACCTTAACCCTGGTAGACTGGGTGCTACTTGAAAGAAAGGAGGAGGCTCGCCTTCTGCACTCTTTTTTGCCTTTTTGTCTTCTGGTGCCTCGAGCTGTGGCCTCTCCTCCATGTGTTGCACTTCCTTGGAGCTGGCTGAGTATGAACAGAAACCTCCACAAACTGCGAGCTAAATAAAGCTTTTTCTCTTTAATTCTCTGTTAGTTATTTTGAGTCAACAGTGAGGCAATTAACTAAGACAAAGACATTTAAAAGAAGAACTGAAAACATTATACCACAATGATGCATGTGTACCCAAGTTTATAGTGGCTAAATTTGTTATAGCTAAAGCTTGGAAAGAACTGAATGTCCATCAACTGAAGAATGGATAAAAATATGTAGTACTTTCATACAATGAAATATTACTCAACTATAAACAGGGATAAACTTGAGGCTTTTATAAGTAAATGGATGCAATTAGGGGTCATATTTACAAATGGAATAAATCAGACATGCATGTGTAAACATTGCAAGATCTCCCTACGGTAAGAACCTGAAAGAGTAAGTGGGATCTAAAAGGTACAACAGGTACTGTGAAAGGAAAATAAACTGTGCAGGGAAAGAACGACTGCGCTGGGAGAAAGGAGAAAGAAAGAAACGAGGAAAGGAAAATAAAACGCATGTACATACACAGGATAGCTTGGGTAACTGCTTTATGCTGTTGTATGAAAAGAGCAGTTAGTGTTTAATTTTTCTCTCCTTATAATTTTTAAAATAATATTTGACCAATTTTGCGTGCTTATGTATGATAATCTGAAAAACTAATTGGAAGAAAATAAAATGCAATATAACAACCATTGTCAAATTCCTCTAGTTTTGATTAGTGAAATTTTGTCTCCTTTCTGCTTTTTAAAAAACTAGTATTTATTCTCTTTTAAAAAAAGTAAATGTAAAAATAAATAATTGAAAGTTTAAACTGATATACAATGCTTTAATTACTACATCAAAGATTTTTATCCATTGAAAATATGGGTCGAACTAAAATATAATTTTAGAAATATTTAAATTCTATGGCAACAGCTGTAAATTAATAGAATTTGCAAGCTGACTTGGTTGTGCTTCTGTTTATATTAAGCAACTAATTTAATTTGAAAATATGCATTATGTGCCTCCAATTATTCTAGTTATTCTAAAAAGATAAAGAGGTGCTTGATTTCAATTCCACAGTCAAATGAAGTAAACATACAAAATATAATTTCATAATGAAATAAATATGTTAGTGATATGTGAGCTAGTATTGATCAAATTCCAAAGGACATTCAAAAGATAGTTCTTAGTGGAGAAATTTTATTTCATCATGAAAGCAAAATCTGTGTATATCATTGAACCATTCATTAAGATTTAGCTATTAAAATAATGCCTTATGTGCCAGAACTCAAACTCATGACCTTGTGCTTGCCAAGCAGATGCTGTACCACTGGCTTATATCCCCAGTCCCAAAAGTAAAATTTTAATTTAAAGTTTGCAACATATGAGTACATGTTTTCTCTAAATTTGCCATTTCAAGGGAAGATAACTAACCTAACTTCAGAACTGAGTTCAGAAATATTTCTCAATTAGTGGTACTTTGTCCTAACTGTAATCAAGAAAAAGTTCACTTATATTTTATGGGCTAATTATCAACTTTGACAGGTAATGTAAGTTTGCATACCACTGGATGCAAATCATAATTAGTTTTTTAAATTGTATTTAAATATCAAAACAATCTATTTTCCAACATTCAGATTTTCTCAACTACTTTATTGGCCCAGTGACCATACTACTGTCCTTGAATTTTTGCATCATTATTGTAACTAATTAGATGCACCAACAAATCTATGAAAAACCTTACGGAGTATGATTTGCCTTGTTGGTGACAGCTGATGATATTGTCAATCTTATAAGAAAAAAGAAAGCAAATATCACACTCTGGACTAAAAGTAATTCCCAAAGTTGAGTCAGAAAGCTAAAAACATATATGTGTGTGTGTGTGTGTGTGTGTGTGTGTGTGTGTGTAGAATGTGTTTAAAATAATATATATTACAAAGATTATCATGACTAGTTTTATGCTGACAATTTATTGAAGATATCAATCATCCTGGACCTTCTGCTTGTGCTCCTGAAATTATAGATACTACCAATTTATAAAGGTAGAAAAGAGTAGTTTACTTTGTGGAAAATAACTACATTGACTGGTGCTTACAGTAAATTAAAGCCTCTTCAAAGTGGTATTTTTGGTGTGTGTGGTGGCACATGCCTATAATTTCAGTACCCAAGAAAATAAAGTAGGAGGCACATTGCCAGTTTGTTCAAGGCCTGCCTGAACTACACAACAAGACCCTGACTCAAAGAGGAAAATAAGAATGTAGTATTTTTCTAGTTCTGTGTTCCTGGTTTATTATACATTGTGGCACTAGGTGTTTGTTGAGGTAATATCAGAACAAAATTATGGTTTTTACTTCTTGAATATGCATCTCCCTTCTTGCGCAATGTAATTTAAAAGTGCTGAATAATTTCATCCTTTCCTTAAAAATATGTGGAGTAAAAGGAAACAATGACTGGCATGAAAATAGACCTGAAGATTAATGGAATATACTAGAAGATGCTGAAGCTCCTATGAACACACTCAGCCACCTTATCTTTGACAAAGGGGCCAAATATACTCACTGGAAGAAAGATAGCCTCTTTAACAAATGGTGCTGGAAAAACTGGCTCTCTACATGCTGAAAACTCAAACTTGACCCAGGTCTATC
>NW_004524823.1:1039916-1040473 GCF_000260255.1 Octodon degus
ATTTTTTCTACTTATGATATGAGTTTGTTCATCCTATGGCTATGTAATACTCCACTGTGCATATATTGCACATATTCTTATCTACTTATTAGTCGATTAGCCACCTAGGAGGATCTACACTATAAACCATTGTGAACTGGTTCATAACTACATGGGTGTATATAACTCTAGTATGCTCACTTTAATAGTTTGGCGAATGTTTTGAGAAGTTATTTCATTCAATTTGTGTTTATGAAACCCTTCCTAGGGGCTAGTGTTATAACTCAGTGTTTGAATCCTAAACTAATAGCTTTGAGGACCCGAGTTCAAAACCCAGCAGCATAAAAACAAAGATCCATCCCAATTATATTATGAAGTTATGTAACATTTCTGAAAATCGCTTTCTACTTTTCAAGTGTACCAGAATTTATGCATTACTATAAGAATAGCACATGATTAGTTCATGTTCGTAGTTACTAAAAACTCCGCTGCTATAAATTTTTTAATATATGCCATTTGATGAATATGCACAGACGTTTCTGTTGTGCATGTACCTAGTTATGGATTGCTAGGATAGA
>NW_004524823.1:1041808-1043269 GCF_000260255.1 Octodon degus
TATCAAAAATTTAAGTAATTTGTTCCTATTCTGAATAGACTAATGATTTTAAGCCTCATATACTTTTTCTTTACTTTTTTCAGTATATATTTGGAATTCATAATGAACACATTCACTATAAGGAATTATACATGCACACAAACCATTTCAATTCCTGCACTGTCAACATTTAATAGATAGAGGAAAGGCAGAAGTCTGCATATGTGCATGTGTATCATGTTTATTAAACCGAACACATAATTACATACATACAAACATAAATGTATGTACTTATGAATGAAACATGTACATGCACATATATGTGCCATAAATGTGAAATTTGAGACTTATAGTCATATTACTATATAAGTATGTAGATACAGATATAGATATAGATATAGGTATAGATATAGATGTATTTCACACTAGTAATTCCAATTCAAAGTCAGAACTATTATATTCATTTTGTTTTCTTCTTTTTTTAATCTTTAAAATTTCTCTAATACTGAGAGTTTTTCTAGTAGGTTTGCCAGTATATTTGCTATTTTCTCATTTCCCCTCATTTAAAGAATATCCTCATACAGCTGTCATTCTATTTTAATAACTTTGTCAAATAGGCCTCACTCTCACTAGGTATTCAACTTAGTTTACATATATTTCGTGTATTTTAGGTGACATTATTAAATAAAGAAGAAAGGAAAGGAGGAATATATAAGCACATTTTGTTCTTTGAACAAACCTTTGGAGTAATATGTAACTTCATTTTATTACACAATAAACAATAGAAAGGCAATACAAAAACAAGGAAAGAACCCCAGAAATAATGGCTAGCATTAGGAAGTCAGGCAATAACAAATGCTGAAGAGGCTGCGGAGAAAAAGGAACCCTTCTCCATTGTTGGTAGGAGTGCAGACTGGTGCAACCACTATGGAAATTAGTGTGCAGATTCACTCAAAGGATAGGACTGGAGATCCCATTCAAGCCAGCTACTCCCCTCCTGGGTAGAAGAACTGAAAATCTCATACCAGAATGATATGTGTGCAGCCATGTTTATAGCAGCGCAATTTGTCATAGCTAAATCCTGGAAAAAACCCAGGTGCCCATAAGCTGAAGAATGGATAAAGAGTATGTGGCATTTTTACATGATGGACTATTATTCAGCTATAAAATGGGATAAATTTGAGTCTTCTGTTGGTAGTCAGATGGAACTTGAGAACATACTCTTAAGTGAAATAAATCAGCACAACATGTACAAACATCATATTGTCTCCTTACTGTGAGAACCTGAAAGAAAGAAAAAAAAATTGAATCTGAAGGGTGCAATGGTCCGGGGATAAGGAAATGAACTTATTAAAAAGGATAGAGTTACTGAGTTGAGGAGAAGGACAGGAGAAGGAGAAGGGGAAATAAATTAATCTATGTATGCAAGCAGGACGATTTGGAGAACTGCACTGTGTATTTTTGCTGGTCTATGTATAAGAG
>NW_004524823.1:1043804-1046681 GCF_000260255.1 Octodon degus
GTACTTGTGATTGAATTTAGGACCCAGCAAGTGCTTATTCTACTGAGCTATCTCCCTGGCCCCAAGGCAATTTTTTAAAAACCAGATAGATCATAAGGATGTTTTTTTATAAAATCCTAAAACACAAGGTAAAAAAGTGGAAATGAGTACATGATACTTTATTATTGTCCTCAAACTGGAAATCATTTCTAAACCTCTGCTTTGTAAGACTGCACTGCATTTTTAAAAAATCGTTTCATTTGATTTCTAAAATCACTATTAAATCATTATTATTAAAATGTATTCATTTCTTTTAGACATTATATTAAACACTATGTAAGGTATTGAAAACAAAGTACCTGTCTTCAAAATGCTATTATCTGTACACAAATTTATTCCTAAACATATGTTTCAAATAAAATGTATTTTTTTCTTAAAAAAATATCCTTCAAAGATAAATTTTCTTTGCACGGAGAAGTCTTCCTAAAAGAAATTATCTAATTTAATTTAATTACAATATGCATCAAAATATGGCTTCCACATTCACCCTGAAAGCCTCCATCAATCAGCAAATGGACGGCCAGATCTGTGACATGTATGAGAAGCTTCTACAGAGCGAACCGGAAGTCTGTATTTCCACTTCTTCTACTCTCATTCTGTTACCCACAACTTTGTCACAAGGCTGCAAGTAATATCCAAAAATGCTAAGTAATAATGTTGATGTAAGGCCAGGGAAAGGAAACAGGTTCCGGTGAACATTTGCCAACAGCTCCTACAGAGATGTACTTCCATATGTCTAGTGGGTATTGTATACACTCACGTATAAGACCGAGATCTGCTCTGCCTGTGCACAAATGCATGCCCATAAAAGCCACAAGCAGATATTCTTTCATCTGCAAAATAAATAATGCAAAAGTAGAAGAAAACCTTCCCCAAATGTAAATATTCTTAGCTTATATTGGAAGATACTACAAAAAACGGTACACATTTCTTCAGCAATCTAATTCTTGGAACTTTATACTGCAAAGCTAAAAACATAATTAAAAACAATTTGTTTCAAAAGTGTCCACTGTTTGAGCAATGACACTGCTTCAATTCCAATTTTTGAAATGAAAGGATTCTTTTAAACTATTGAATTAAAAATGTGCTCATTTGCTCAACAATTCAAATCTTGAGAATTCATACTAAAAATGGAATATCATACTGAAAGGCTATATACTCAAGAATTTATTCTTTAAAATATTTTCTGAAACATAATTTATATTAGCAATTAACAAAAATTAAAAACCAGAAATATAAAAAGTAAAAACCTTTCAACAAGAAAATAATAAAGGTGTTGAATAAATATTTTTAAATGGTATGGAATGATTCTTTGAACTAAATCTGGTTTGGTTACAAAATTCTGAAGTGCATTGCTGGGTGGAAACAAAGCTAATCAAAAGTTTATTTAACATGAAATCATGTTCTTAAAACACTGAGATGGTAACCAGAATATCTGAATGCAGAGAATATATTTGTGAAAGTTATAAGTACGATAAAGATAACAACATGCTTACTCTTTTATTATTATAGCATGTCCCAACTGAGGTTAGGTAAGCACTGGAAGAAGCAAATTATAAACACCACGTTAATAGTGTGCTTTATAGAAGTGACACTGTTGCGGGCCGGGGAGATAGCTCAGTAGAATAACTGTTTGCCTGGCAAGCGCAAGGGCCTGAGTTCAATCCCTGGTTCCACCAAAAATAAAAATAAAAAAAAGAAGTGACATTGTTAGTATATTACAAAATTAGCGGAAGTATAAGAAAACACTGAAAATATAATAACTGAAAAAATACTACAATTAAAATGACATATTTATCTGAATAATGTATGTGATTAGATTTGCTTTTCTTTTAAATTTTATATATTTTCTGATATATAGAGAAATTTTCTGAAAAATATTGTAGTATAAAGGTGATATGTATGGAGGACCATTTTGTATCTATATATACAAAATAGTTAAGATAGATATACAGCTACTTTTTCTTAATTCAATGAGAAGAAAGATTTGCACTAATAGTGTTTGGGCAGGATATCCTGTCTATATCTTGTACTATGAATAACCACTATGAAGACAACAATATGCAATGTATTAATTATTGAAACTGTCCTAATAATTGGTTTTGAAAATGTGCCATTTCTATTTGTTTCTCAATAAAATTAAATAAACATAAAAATAAAAATACTGTAGTACTACTATAAGCTTGGCCTGGGATTCTGGGTACATGGCCTGCACAGAAAGACAGAAATATCAGAGAATTAAAACTTTTCCCACAGAAATGTGGGCAAGACACACTTCCCTGAGCCAGAAGCAGGGACAGGAGCTACAGCAGCGTCCATAGCCAGAGCAGAGGACTGCTGAGCCTGCGCGTTCCATTTCTGCCTCCATGTCCTTTCCAGAAGGCTGGAAGGAAAAAGCATAACCACAGGGCTGTGGAAAAAGTGAAGTATGTGTTTTGAAACACTGTAGAGAGACAGGATAAGAACAGTTTTGCTGGGCCGGGGAGATGGCTCAGTAGAATAAGCACTTCCCTGGCAAGTGCAAGGGCCTGAGTCAAGCCCCACTTCCGAAAAAATAATAATAAAAAAATCCAGCTTTACCAGTTTCTACTACAAATAAGAGAGAAATACCAAAGGGGAAATTCCACCACAAAGTAAACCTAACTGCCCTGCTCTGGAATTTATTGAACCCTGGGCCACCAAAGAGTGACAGGGCTCCCCTGGACACCAGGAGGATGGGATCCCCAGGCAGGGGCTATCATGTCTTTAGAAGAAAAATGAAATTCTTTCACCTTTGGACTGTTCAGTCCTATTGGAATGGTTTTGTGGGTCTTATCCTCTCTTTCTGAATAGGAAAAC
>NW_004524823.1:1049136-1053359 GCF_000260255.1 Octodon degus
AGTTCTTTCAGGTGGGAAATATATTAAAAGGGTTTATTAATTCAAAGTGGGCGTATGTTGGATATATTTTTATTTTCTGTTTAAAAAGATATTTTGTTTTAAACGAACTCTAAAATATATGGTATTGGCAATCGAACTCAAGACTTTGCACTTGCCAGGCAGGCACTTATGCCACTGAGATATCTTCCTGGTCCTAAAAATATGTTTTAAACTGTGAAATATCCATGAATCAATAAAGATATTTCTCCTGAAAAATGACAATGCTCCTAATAACTAGGTGGTTTAGAATCTCCTTCTTTATATGTTTTTATAAGTATATTCCTCTAGAAAAACAAAGGAATAAAAGTATGTGGATAAAAATTAGAACTGATTTTACTCTTATTCTTATTAAATTACTGCTTTCATTAAGGCTATGAAATTAGAACATTTAAGATACTGAAAAAAACCTTAGGAAATTAAAGCATCATAAGAACTTTATTACAGCTTTTTCAACTCTCATGAACATTTTTGCTGTTTGAAAGAAAATAAGACTAAATTACTTCTAATTAGTTTTGTAAATCACAGATTTGAAGTAGTTTTTAGTTTTTTTTTTCTTTCGGAATATATGAATCTTACAAATGGAATATGGAATTGCAGAACTTGCAAATTGATGTCTGACATTAAGTTAGTACTTGTTCCCTCACTGACAGAGATCCAAGGTGCGCTCTTCTGAAGAGTCTTAAATCTTGCCTCATTCTCAGCTATGATGATATCATTGTCTTTGATCAGAGAATAGCTCAGTTGCACAAGCACCTGTCCTGAGTTTGATTTCTGGCACCAAATACAGAAATATAGATGTATAATTGTTTTTTATCCTCATAAAATAGAATCTCTTTGCTCTGATACCAATTTTCATAGTCTCAAAACACTGATGTCATCAATCGATCCTTTATTTCTTCAACAGTAATCTTCACAAAATTTCCACAATATATTTATTCTACTACTAGCAGTTATTAACCCAGCCTTCATTTCCACTGTTACCTGCCTGGGTCAAACACAGTTTTGCCTTGTAAGGAATCACATAAGAATGTGAAATGGGGTTAGGGAGATGGCTCAGTGGAATAAGTGCTTGTCTGACAAGCTCAGGGGCCTGAGTTCAATCCCCAGTTACACACACACACACACACACACACACACACACACACACACAAAGAATGTGAACTGTTTATCTCCTAGGTTTAATTCTTTCTTCTACACTCAGAAAATATTGATACTGGAGAAATTCCTTGGGCTTGGGAGATAACTCGGTGGTCTAAGTGCCTCGCTGGCAAGCACAGGACTGGGGTTCAAACCCTTATACCGCATGCTGTGCTAGCCCCTGAACACTGTGCCAGTCACTGAAAGCAGGACTGGTGGTATACAACTGTAATCCCAGTACTGGGGAGACTTACACAGGAGGATCACGATGAGTCCGAACTGCATAGTGAGACCTTGTACCAACTAAGTAAAGAAATAAACTTTTTTTTTAATTCTTTAACCATTATTGGACTTTCTCATATTAGGAAAATAATAATAGTAATTATTATCTATTCATAATTCAGACAGGCTTAAACATATTATACATATACATAACACAATACATATCTGTATCAGAAACATGGTAACAATGCTCTTTGAGAACTGCTGTACATGTGATTAATTCATCAGCATCAGGGCTGTTTCATCCTAATTTGACTTTCTGTCCCCACTATGCTTTTCAACCACATTATTTAGCGTAGTATTTTGAAACTATTACTCAATTTACCATATCATCCTGTTATGACAAATTATATTACAACTTTTCAGTTTATCTTTTAAAGAGCTTCCATATATCTCAGAATTATGGTTCTATGCTTTTGTCATTTATCTGCTCCATATTTATTGGCAAGCAGCTGTGTAAATTTTTGTGTCACATTTTCGAAGGATGCGTACCCTTCAATACTTTCTTCCAATTTCTCTATATAATATTTCAACCTTTTAAGAACTCACAATTCCTTATTTTAATATGTTCTAATTCTTTGGATATATTTAAGGCCAACTAAATATTATTTTATGCTCATGACTTGTCACTGGGGAAAAAGATTCTTTCCATAATGTGTTCTCTTACATGTATCACAGATCTCTCACTATATGGGTTCTTTAGCAGAAGTTTAGGTGCACCCTAAACTTGTCAACATGTATTGTCCCTGGTTTTTGTCCAGTTACTGCTTTAAAGACTATGTTTTCTTCCTTAAGTTTATTGAAATTCTGTGGTTTCATTGGTAATTTTTCTTTTTGTTACATTTGCCTTTAATAGAACAAGTTTTACAAGAGAAATTAACTATCTTGTTCCCCACTATTTTGTCATACTGACCAATACCATGCTCTTCAAATATCTTCACAAAATATAAATGTCAAACTAAGACCTGTGAGATATGATCTATAAATATACATTTACGTTTTTTAAAATTTACAGTAAAGAGAGCCCCACTCTCATTAACCTCCCACAAAATGTTCTACTCTGCTTCTCACACACTTATCCCACGCTGTTGCCACTTTGGGAAACAATTCTGGGAGTCTCCTTTCATGAGACTGTTTAGTTGTGCTATCTCAGTTGCCTCAGTAATCTGAATTGGGTCAAATATTCCTTTCCTTTTGAATTTGGAAAAGAGCCAGAAGTCCAGGGAGCCAAAACCAGTTAATAAGGTGGATGCAAAAGCACCATGATATATTCCTGACCAAATTGTCTTACCTGGATCAGTACGTGATGCAGAATGTGGTCTTAACACAAAGGGAGGCAGCCTGTCCATTTCTCAGAGTGTTTTCTACATACAGTGTTTCTCAAATGTTCTAAGTCCTTACTATATTCACAATTCACAGCAGTGTTCATAGGTACATACATAGCTCGTACAATTATATGAAGGCGAAGAATCACAAACAATAGCGCCTTGTGGTTGAATATTGACTGGAATGCTATTTTGTTTTTTGGACATAGAGTTCACAATTTCCCCGGAGAATGCTAAGCCTAGGGTCATAATCTTAGAATCAATGTTCATCTGACATGAATTCCTTTGCTAAAATGCTGGAATCCTGAGCAGAACAGTTGTACAACTCCTAAGAAGTTGATAAGCGCTGTTACTTTTGTTTGGCTGTCAAAACTTGTGGAACAAATTTTGCAGTCTCTTAGCTCCAGTTCAAATCTGGTGGTAAAATGCTTTCAGTAGAAGGACAACTACAGTGGTGTTACCCAAGCCACAGTCAGGGCTTCACAGGTTTCCCTACTAGTCAGTGACCTGTTCACGTAGTTACTTCAATTACTCTTTCAATATCCTTTAGGGCTTTTGATGTTGAATGCCCAGCTCTCTACTGTACATCCTTTACTTGCATTCCAAACATGGTGAAATCTCTCAAGCCACTGTTGAACTGTGTTTATGGTCACTGGTATGTCACCATAAACCAATTTTAACATGTTCCATATTTTTAGCACATTTTTGCTGTTTGAAATAGAATTTCATGTTAATGCTTTGCTTGTGATCCATGACTTACACCACACTTAACATAACCTCACCTCAAATGTAGCTCACAGCAATGACTTACTGACTGCCCTGAACAAGTTGAAACTTCTAATGCTATAAGCTTTAACACTGAGTTTCTCATTGTGGTGATCTCAGCCTTTTTACCAGAAGGCACTTAGAAGCAAGATTCACTGTTTTCTTTCATTAGGCTTCATATAACTCAGTTATAATTGTATAAGAAAAATAGTGGCTTGCTAAAATAATTAAATTTAGGGAGCTGAAAACAGCATGTACCAAAGGATGTCTACTTTGTCCTTTCCTTCTCTCCCTCTGGAACATCCAGAATACAGGTGCTTAAACTCCTAGGGACACTCCTGGTAAGTCTTACTTTTTTTTTTTGGTGGAACTGGGGATTGACCTCAGGCCCTTGCTCTTGCCAGGGAAGTGCTTATTCTACTGAGCTATCTCCCAGGCCCCTTTACTATACATTTTAACATACCTTTTGTTTAAAAAAATTTTGATTTATGGAAAAGCTACAAAAATGTCAATAACCTTTCCTTATAATAATCATGGTACTTTCATCAAAAGTGAGCATTTAAAAAAAAAAGTAACACTATTAAAAACTCAGATTTCCAACAAGTATTTACTGTATGTCTCTCATTGTAACAAATACCTGAGATTATTGGCTTGTGAATGCAGAAGATGTATTTT
>NW_004524823.1:1055039-1055846 GCF_000260255.1 Octodon degus
GACCACTGAGCTATCTCACCAGGCCAAGAATCTTTGTTTTGCCACATCCTTTCTTGCTGATGTTTGTCTTGGAACCAGCCAGCCACAGGATCAACCATGAGATTAATCTCTGGAGATTAGAAATTGTATCAAACTTCTCTCCTTTAAATTTCAGCTGTGGTCCATTGTGAGGGCAAAGCTGACTAATAAAATCTGTTAATGTGTAATACATACAACTTTAATTCATTGATCAATCATTAATAAACCTTGTTTTTCAAACTCACTTACAGGATTTAGACAAATTTAGAATGTCCATATGAAATGCTTGAATTCTCTGGCTAGGAAACCCATCTAAAATGAACACAAATAATACCATCTTTTTCATTCTACTAAGTTTTTGTATAATCACTTGTATCTCCTCTTAGTATTTTCTCTGCAATTTCAAACAGGCAAAATAGGGTTGGGGAGATAGCTCAGAGGTCTAAGCGCTGCCTGGGAAGTACACAAGTCTTTGCCTAGTAGATGATAAATTATTCTTAAAAAGATTTCAATAGCTCTGAAAAAGTTAGTGTCAGTTTTAATTTTAGAATATATTCAAAACATATACTTTGCAGCTGTTATAAAAATTTCAAATTAAGTGATTTGAAAAACGTTAGTATCCTTTTAAATTATTTCCATACATATTTGTTACACAAGCTTGGAGAAGAGTGGCTGATTCTCACATTTTTAAGTAACTAGGGACATTAAGATTTCTCAGTGATTGCTAACGGCTTTTTTGTAGACCTCACATAGTTGTAATACTGACATATTGTGAGACTAAATACATTG
>NW_004524823.1:1056871-1062490 GCF_000260255.1 Octodon degus
AATGTGTATCTTTCTGTGAACAAGTACATTACCAGATAAATCAATTCAAACTTTGAATTGAATAGCAATTACTCTAAAAATTTAGTCAATCTGCCAACTCAGTTGTACTTACTGGAGCAATTTATAGTATTGCCCATAAATTTGAAGTTTTAATGTGCACTAAATGCACTTCTCCAGCAAGTCCTGTTGCTTTGCTGATGGCAAGTTCCTATAACCTATACCTCTGGAGGAATTAATTCAGGGTGGTGATGCATTACAGTGAAATTAAAATGAAATTTTAGTTGTCTCATAATTTTTAGAAGTTATCTGACAACCTAGTTAACATCACTAACACATTTTCTGTTTCGAAAATGTAGCAGGTGTTTGATGGATCTTCATTTGTTACAAATCAGTAGGTTCCAACTGGAGTTTTTTTTGTTCCACTCAAAATATGGACATGTTCTATACTTTTAGATAGCCTGCACCTGTTCAAACAAATATCAGCTCCAAACCTGTACTCTCAGTTGAAGTTGGCTGTTCTATTCTTGACATCTGGGCCAATTGATCCACATCATTGTCTGTATAGAATAGATTTATTATACACACACTATTGCACCTGTTTCAAATTATGTAAATATATCTCTGGCACATTGTTACTCTTTGTGGGGCTGTAAGAAAGACGTTGACCCTTGTTGAATCATAATTCATGACACAATTATATTTTCATTCTTCACAAAATTTATCAAAGAAATTTTCAAATGTGTTACTAGGCTAAGTCATCTTAAACTAAAGATTTTCTGTGTGATTTCACTCCAATTTTAAAAATAAAGTGGAAGCATACTAAGGGCTGGAATAGTCAGAATGTGCTTATTAAGATGGCACAATTAAGTGCAATTGGTCATGTTTAGTAAGTCTACAGTAGGGTAAAAAAGTATTCTATTGATGCAGGAGAGTTTGAATCAACTACAGTTTATTCACCTGAAAGTGAAAGAACAGAATGAATAAGCAGAATGAATGGAAGATGAAACAAGAAGTAAGAAATTTTAGTTAACGTTAGAAAATATTACTCAGAGTTAATGTGTGGTTTACTAAATGAGAGAAAAAAACAATTCAAAAGAATCGATACCTGGTCACATTATTGGAGTGATTCTGTTGCTTTTAAAACTATGGGGATTAGAAATAAGAACTTAGTACATGTGTTTTCAGTTGTCCTAGAACTGAAAAATTAACAGAAGTTCATTAAAAATGAGTCCTATGCCCTAAACAGAGCAAAAGAATCTATCCTGCATCATCTTGCCTGTGTGTTGTTTGTAAAAATCAGATTTCATAATGCAAATAGCAAATGTTCAAATGTAAGAAAAGCCCTGGCTGGGGCACTGTTCTGAATATGTGAGTATAAGTATAAAAGCAAAATATAATATGCCTTTTTATTATAAAGCAGAACAAAAAATGCAAATTTAAGAAACATAATTATATTTAAAAAGAGAAAATATAGACATTAAAAAGTGCTACTAATTCCTATTATTTGTTTAATTACACTTTGTATTGTTTCTAGTGTTTAGTTTTTCTTCCAATTTTATTCTTTAAAAAAACTTTTAAAAAGTACTATTAGAAAAATAGAGAATTCAGAAAAGAATGAAGTTTTAGATACAAATATTTGAAAAGATTTCAAAGTAAAGTAATGGAAGTTGAAAACAGGTTAAGTTTATCCAATGTATAATCATTAGGGGTCCCCTCTAAAACCCTCATCCTGTAAAATAAAGCAAAGCAAAAATTGTATAGAACTAATTAAGAGACCTATGTCAAGAGAACATTTATTTCAAATATATTAGCTGATGTTACATTGTAGTAAGTGTAATCAAACCAGAATTACCAGCACCTAAGACATAGGCTAGGAAATTTACTAGCCCTCACAAATAAAAAAAATAATGATTCTTTGAGAATCTATTCATAAATGGTAATTATCCTCTCCTGGGATAGCTAGAGTTGCGCTTTGAGTACAGAAGATTGAAAATACCCAGGGGAAGACTTGAAAGTAAGCCACAGTTAAATGTAGTCAATCTGGCCATTAGCACATAGCAGCTATCTGTTCTCCACTCCTTACTCTGTGGCAGAATTGCACAGGTGTTTCTGGCAAGATGCAGGTGGGCAAAGGGCCCAGCCCACCGAGTGCTAGGGGCCTGTCGTTCAGTCACCAACTTGCTTTTTCTAACAACAAAAGTACAGATCAGTGGGCAGCCTGATGCTGTTCCTTCATCAGTGATTAAACCTCTCCACTCTAACTGAGGTAAAGTTTTCCAGGGCATATAAAGAGCTTATTCCTTTTGGCCACACCCTTAGCATCTCTCTCTACTTCTGAAAGCCAGCCATTACAAACTGAGATATTAATAAAGATACTAAATATATGAGAAAATTGCAAAGGAATGATGAATGCCTATGAAACGCACATCCTCAGAACCCCTGAGAAACCCTTAGATCGGTATCTGGGCAGCTCTTGTACTGTACAAGCCTACACATGAAAGGAGCAAAAACAATGAACAAAATAATTATTTAAAAGATAGCAAACCTTGAGGAAAGAGCTGAATCTTGTTTTCAGTCACCAATTGTCAAATTGAATTTATGAATTTTCAATAAAAAATTAAAAAGCCATAAAATAAACGTGGAAAGGAGGCCCACCTTCAAAGGAAAACTAAACAAGCGAATAGCATCTCTTCACATAAACATCTGTTAGCAGAGCTAAGCAAATCTTTAAAGTGCTTCAAAGAAAAAGAATATATGAAGAAAACCAATAAAGCACTGTATGAAATAAAATCCTAACGACAATGAGTAAACAGAAAAGGATGCCAAAAGGAAAAAATGAACTCAAATCACAAGGAAATGAGCTTAAAAACATAATGATTGAATTGAGAAATTCACTAGACAGATTATGAGGCAGACTTACCAGAAAGAAAACAGAATGACAAGCTGGACTGTAAGGCAGTGGGAAACACTGACCACGGAAATCTGAATGAAAAACCCTCACAAAAATAATAAAGAGTGTGAGGGTCACTTTTTTGTAGGTGGTACACAAAACTCAGCACCTGTAACTTTGAAAAACGGAGTTTTATTTTTCACTCACAGGCTCTAAAGGACGCAGTTCATATGACCGGTCTCCAAGTTGGAAGTGGAAAAGTTGGACAAGGAAAGCTGCCCCTGTCGTGGCAGCCAAGAAGCAGAGAGAGAGAAGTCTGGGAGACGGAAGCTGTCTCTCCAGTGACAGCCCCTGTAGCCCATCTGTTATAAAGCTCCACCTCTCATCAGCATGATCAAATACTGACCTCATTAGCAGATGAATCCATAGTTGGGCCTATGGGCTCCCTGACCCACTCACCTTCCCGAGCCCCTGCCTTCCAGCTTCTACAGTTCAACAACATGAGCGCACACCACAATGACTGCCCTACTGCCCAGTGTCCTGGAGGAGCCGCAGCTGGCCTGCTTCACTGAGTATCACATTGCACAGCTGCAGCAAATCCTCCAGGCAAGTTGCCTAGCTTTGCTTTCTGGTTGGATCATGAAGTGCACTGGAAGAACACAGCTGTGACATTAGCAGTTACTCTGTTGAGAGAGAGATCCAGGCTTGGGGTATGCAACACCCTTGTTAGAAGGTAGGTACCATGGTGAAACTGACCCAGGACCTGCTGGGAAGGGCCAAGGAGGCACAGAGAGACATGGAGAGGGCCGTGAGCCCCAAGCCTGGTGTGTGGTACACCCTCATGGTGCCCAGGAGCCACAGAGACAACCAAGGCCTCCTGTAGGGAAAGGAGCAGAACTTTGGTGGGAACTGAGTCTCTCCCAGGTTGAGACCTGAAGAGAGAGGAGTGGGGCTGAGGCAGGAAGAAGGCCTTGGAGGCACAGAGGGACGTGTGATGGGCAGGGACTTGGGGACACGAGAGAGCGAGGAGTCGTGAACGAAGCATGCTATGGATCTCTATGCCATGCACCAAGGGAGGGACTATCAGAGACATGAGCAAAGCTGAAGCTTGGGGAAGAGCCCCAGATACAGGAGCAGACAGAGAGGTCCCAACATTGGTAGTAGGAAACCCCAAAGGGCATTGACCCAAAGTGGGACAGAGAATGCATGGACACCTGGAACAACCTGAGCTCGGGCTGTTGTACCTGACATCCAGAGGAGGCTGAATAATCAGGAGTCTCTGACTCCCGAGGAAGATAGCTGAGTGGGGAGGCAGCCTGGGACGGGCCTTGAGAAACCTGGGTGCTCCATGGAAGCTAAGCCAACAAAGGGGCAGCCAATGCGAGGCAGATTAGAAGAGGTGGGCAGCAGGGCAGTCACTGTGGTGTGCGCTCACAGGAGAAGGGGCAGCAACGCCAATCACTGACTCCTAAGAACCCTACTCTATGCCTGCCTGCCCACCAGTCCCAGCTCATCCAGCTGTCATGGACGTCCATTCCTAGGGCTCAGGGCTCTATGCAATGCCAGTGCAGGGCAGTGGGGAGATGGGGAACACAGCAAGAAAGCAGACATGCCAGATCTTTGTTTAACAGAACATTCTTGACATCTACTGAGTGTAAAAAGACCTACATAGCTAAGTTAAAAAAAACAACAACAACAATATGCAATGTATTAATTATTGTAACCATCCTACTAACCTGTTTTGAAACTGTTTCATTGATTTTTTTTCTTATTAAAATGAAAAAAATATTTTTAAAAATAAAATTAACAGTTGTGAGGAACATTCTAGTTTTAAATACAAATGCAAAGAATTTTGAAAAAATCTTAAGTTAAAACTCCTCAAATTTGGGGCTGGGGAGATGACTCAGTGGAATAAGTGCTTTCCTGGCAAGCGCAAGGGCCTGAGTTCAATCCCCGGTTTAAAAAAAAAAAAAAAAAACTCCTCAAATTTGATGAAATAGATGAATATAAACATCCCAAATCATAACATCGTTCAGTTCAGATGATCTCAAAGGGATTACACTGAGACGCATTATACTCAAATTTTGAAGGAGTGAAGTTTTGTTTTCAAAATAGCAAATGAGAAATGATTTTTCACATAAAAATGATTCTTAAGATTTTGAACAGATTTCTCATCAGAAACTTGGAGGCCAGAAATCAGTGAACCAATATATATGTTCAAATTACTAAAAGAGAAAAATAAACCAGGGATGATATACCACAAAATTGTCCTTCAGTGTTCAGGAGAAATTCAATATAGTATGAGGGTTAAATAATTACAAACATGTACCTATGAAATAACAGAACACAATGTAAATGGAGCAACAATTGCCAGGATTAAATAACAAAAAATCTCTCTATGGTAATATTTAGAAAGATCAGTGTCCTACTATCAACCATGAACAGAAAAAGTAGAGAGAAAATAAGAAAATATAAAAGTTAATACAACCATCTGTATCTAATAGAGAGATAAAACGGTCTACACAACAATTGTAGTGTAGGAGATTTTATGGACTAATATGTGAACACAAATTCAATCTCAACAGATTTTTTTACATCAGTTATTTTATTTTAAAGAAAAAAAATAAAAACAATGGTACAAAATCTCAAAACAAGATTTTAGGAGAGTAACAATGGTTAGTACATTGTGTATTGTTACTGCCAAAGTAGTTTCTCATATTACAAGATAT
>NW_004524823.1:1062624-1062918 GCF_000260255.1 Octodon degus
ATACTAGGAGAAGATATCATACAATGTCTTTTAAATAGGTTGTAAGTCAAGGATACAGTATAAATCTTAGAACAAAAATTAAGATTAAGCAATATTCAGAAAATTAAATGTTTCCAAACAATTGAACTAAGAAAGTTTTCATGATAGCAAAGCAGTACTAAGAGTAAAACATAAGATAAATACTGGAATGGCAAGTATATGACCAGCACTTCTAACAGTTTGAGGATAGGATATCACAAAGTTCTAGTGTGTTGTAGACATGCATAATGACCGTGACAGTTACTGGTGGCTAGG
>NW_004524823.1:1063893-1081816 GCF_000260255.1 Octodon degus
TGAACAATGTGAGACTAATAGGCATCAATGAGAAGGAAGGAGTCAATACGAATGATATAAAAAGAATATGGGCAGAAGTAATACCAGAAAACTTCCCAAATATGGGGCAACAATCTGACAATCCTGTAACCGAAGCATATAGAACTCCAAATAATATCAATCCAATGAAAACTCAACAGATTTTAAAAGACTGATAGCGTATGAAGGGTTCTTTCTGACCACAATGTTATACAGTTAGAAATCAGCAACAAGAAACCAGAATCCAAGTTTTAAAACTAGAATAATGGCAGACACGTGAAATCCCAGCCCTGTGGGAGGCTGACACAAGAGTCACAGAGCAATTTAGGGACAAGACAAGACTGTCTAAAAAAAATGGCTGGGATATACCCAGGGTGTAGATATTGTATGCTGTCTCCTGTAACACACATATTCATACACACTTACTGTCCACACATGTACACTAACACACACACACACACACACACACATACACACACACCACTCTTTTTATTTTGCTCTTTATCTATATATTGGATTTTCCATGTAAGAGAAAGCATACAATATTTAAATTTGCATGTCTGACTTCTTTCGCTCAACACTATACTTTCAAGGTTCAATTTTCTTACAAATGGCAAAAGTTTATCCTTCATGGTAGAGTAGTATAAAGTAATACTTCACTGTGCATGAGTGCCATCTTTAGCTATTCTGTTGAACATACTGGCCACTTCCAAAATGTACCTATTATCAATTGTGCTCCTAGAAATGTGGGTATTCATGTATCTCTGTAACATAATATCCATAACACTTTCAGGATGATTCTTTACCTACAAGAGGAATATCTGAATTAAAAGGAATTTCTGTTTTTAATCTTTTGTTGGGGAATTTCCATACTGATTTCCATAGGCGTCATACCAGTTAAACTTCCACCAACAATCTTTCCAGCCTTTGGTATTATTTGATTTTTCAGGGCAGCCATTGCTTCTGGAGTGAAATGAATTCTCAGTATTGTTTTAATTTTCATTTCTGAGATGAAATCTCAGTATTTTCACTTTCTTTTTTTTTTTTTTTTTTTTTTTTGGCGGAACCAGGGATTGAACTCAGGCCTTTGTGCTTGCCAGAGAAACACTTATTCTACTAGTCCATCTCCCCAGCCCTTCACTTTCATTTCATTTCATGATTTTTGTATATTTGTTGGCGAACAGTACTTCTTTCTCAGAAGAGTGTATGTTCATTTCAGTTGGCCATGTTTTGACTGTGTCTTTCAATTCGGGTGGTCTAATTAAAATATTTGACATCGATTTTTAGTATAAATTAAGTTGGAACTGAGTCTGACTATATTATTTTGGAAAAACTTTAAAATAATTGAAAGAGTAGGAGAGAGAGAGAGAAAGATTGAGACAGAGTGAGAAGAGTAAAAAGATAGATTTTAAGATTTCAAAGAGTGCTTTGTTTACTTTTGGGGAACTGGAAAGTGGAGTTTATTATTTTATATGTTCATGATCCCTTAGCCATTTTATATGAATTATAACATAATATATAAAATAAGGCATTAATATGAAATATATACTGCATGTTACTTTCATACTTTTGTTATGATATCCTTCTTATATTTATTATCATGCTGAAAATTTCTTAAAATAATAAAATCAACAATGCTTTTGGTTATAAAATCAACACACAAATAATACCATTCCTATACACTAACAAAGAAGTTACTAAGAAATAAATTTTTAAAAATCATGGTAACTTAAAAGTTGCATACATAAGAGTTAATTTAACCAAATAAGTTGAAACCTCATAAATTTTTCAGTAACTACTGCATAAAAATACATTCATTAATGTGTAAATACAAAGAAATATGACCCAAATTTTCTATTTAAGAAACTCTTAATTTGGAGATAATACACACCTAATGAAGAATAGCTTTTTTGGTAGAACAACAAGAATAGACATATGCTCTACATTTTACTTTCCTCAGTAAATTTTATCCTTTTCTTCATTCTTACATTCCATTCACTTTTATTTTCTGTATATTCTTTCTTCATTATGATACTTACAAGCTAATGATCAATCTATCTAAGAAAGACAAATTTTTAAAAGGGGCTGGCCAGATAGCTCAGTAGACTAAAGCACCTGCTTAGGCAGAACTGGGGTTCAACTCCCAGAGTGCCACACTGTCCCCACACACAGGATGTGCTGAGAGTGTGACTGAGACTGGGTGTAATGGTGCATGCCTGTAATCCTAGCACTTGGGAGGCTAAAAACAGGAGGATCGCTGCAAGTCTGATCTGTGTAGTGAGACCCTATAGACCCTGTACTAAATACATTAAATAAATAACTATAAATTTAAAATTTGTATTATACAGTGTTTCTTAAAACTTTATTCTTCCAGTGACATAATTCTGTATGCATAAAATGAACCAAAAATCCATTATTAGCATACAGTTTGAGATGAGTATGGTGGTACATGACACCTGCAGCCCCAGCACTCCGTAGGCTGAGGGAAGACCACCAGTGTAAGTTCAAGGCTGTTTGGGGCTACACAGTGAGTGCAAATCCAGCCTGAGCTGCATAGTGAAACCCTATCTCAAAGAGACAAAAAATAAAACAAAACAAAAAACATACAATTTGGACTGTGTTCAAGAAATGGTGATATATTGTCATTGTTCATTAAAAGTATTATTGTATTTGAATTCTACTTTATTAAACATAACCAGTTTACAGTGAAATGAGACAATATTCATTTTTTTGGTAAAAATCAGACTGGTTTTTAAAATTACAGTCTTATGAGTGAAATTTCCTTTCAAATGTACAATAACTTAAATCATTATCTAATTAATAAACAGCAGAAAGTATTACATCAAGTCTTACCAGAACCTCTACCTAGTAAGTTAGAAAATATCTGTAAAACTGAATTGATGGATACAAGATGTAATTTATCATATTATAATGAAACAGTCAAAATAAGTAGAAATTACCCATGCATGAAGCTTTCAAAAGCCTTCATATATATGTGAGAATGGTCAGGTAATTTACCCCACTAATGAGGCACCATAGCACTTTGACTACATTAAGATAAAAGCATTTGAAAAGCAGAAAGCTGAGGAGGATTCCCTGAGTCTCCTCGGTCAGTGAGCTCTCTGGTGAGCTGGCTCCAAGGGAGAAATGGCACTGCAGAGGGACATGGCAGAGGAGAGCTGGTTCCCTCATCCAGCCAGAAGCAGACAGACTGGAAAGACTGAGAAAGCACGTCCCCCTCCAAAGCCATGACCCCACTGACCCACTCGCTCCAAAGGGACCCAAAATCCCAAAAGCATACTCAGATTTATTCACTGATGAGTAGAGTACACCTAGTCATGTGAGGAAAAACTCTCTTCTGAACCCACAAGAATTTGGAAGGATATCATAGACCTAAACTGTGACAATAGCTTCCAGGTATTACTGAGTTTTTGATTATCATTTAATTATAAATTGTTCTTTATAATGTAAAAATTATTTAAAATGAGTTTATATCCTTTCCAACTGATAAAATATCTTCTGCCAAATTAATTCTCAGGTTTAGCTACGAAAAAAAAACTTTAAATGCAAAATTTTATCTACCATACACATAAGTACTATAAAGCTGTGATTTAATGGGGGAGAAATAAAGTAACTGAAAAAATGAAAGACTGATTCAGTTTGCCTATTTAGTTGTGTACCTATTTCTCTAAAAATATTGAGCTAATGTCCTCAGTTGGGTGTACCCAAGAATATATAATTAACTTCCTTTGTACCAGACAGATACATTATTTTTCTTAATAGCTGATTCTGCATCCTCATACCATAATTTGAACTTAGTTGAAAGAACAGGAGAAATATATCCATAAAGAACACTGATGCAAATCAATATGCATTAAAATATAAAATCTATTCCAGGAAGCAAAAGTTACTTTTAACTTTCATATAGTATAAATTTTAACATTTTCCAACTAATGTAACATAATAAAAGATAAAACTAGTGTACTCTGAAAGACAGAAATACTTCTCCATAAGTAGTTTTATCTAATATGACTGTAATTATCATATAGTTTATTTGGGAAAATTTAAATATAGAATTTGAGTGAAATCTAAAATGACCTCTTATTTATTTGTCAATGACAGCAGCTTTAATTTTACACCTTCTCACTTTCCTACTGATTGGCCATAAAATAAATTCTGCATATAATAATATCTATCAGTAGACATTGAATATGAGGACATTTTTTAGTGTCTATTTTAATTGAAAGTTATTTTAATTTTTTAAATTAAAAGTTGACTTAAATTTAAGTACAAAATCAAGTATTCTCTTAAAATTATACTATAAATATTAGTAAAAGTAAACACACTGGTTTATTATAGTATATTGCAAAAATATTTTAAAAGCTATAGATATTAAATAATTTATCTATAATGATTTTAGGGAAGTGAAACCTAGACAACTGAACAAGAAAATCTTGAACTAATGGTCTATACTGCCTACAAAATAGAACATCAAAAAATTCATAATTAACTGAAATAGCATATAACAAATTTGTAAGTGAAAAGGAAGACGCCTCAGGCTTAGATCAATATTAGGGACAACAAAAGAATAATTATAAACTAGTATGTTTGTTAATGTGTCTGGAAATTTTTAGAACTTCTTGAACTTTTGCCAATAGTATTATTTAGATTCATTATATATCATATTTCACTTAGCTGCTTCCATTTTTAATTATCCTCTCTCTTTACCTTCTTAAAGTACTCTACCAAGCATGCTTCCTCAAGAATAGTTAAAAAATCTGCTTCTAGAAACTCTCAGCTAAGAGCATCTACCAGGAGAGATTCACAATGTAGACTTTACGAATAGGAATTTCAAACTGTACAATTCTTATACAAGGGGAATAAGAATTTTATCCTCTATACAAAAATACTTTATGAATAGGAGGATATTGATAATACCTGCAATAATTTAGTCATATGATTATTAGATACACATTAGCTAAGAGTCATGAGGAAAAGAGATGGCTCTCACAGCTAAAGGTAGAAAATAATAGTTAAATCTACTTATTATGGATTTAAAGGAGTATAAGAGTCAGAGTGCCTTAGATTAGATGTGAAAGGCCGGCCAAATAACTCCATGGATTGAAGAACCTGTAAGGAAGTGCTGGGGTCTGGAGTTTGATCCCCAGGCCTGCTATGCTGGCCACCTCCTGGGTGTGCTGAGCCCACAATTGAGACAGGGCGTGGTGGTGTGCATCTGTAATCACAGCTCTTGGGAGGCTGTAAACAAGCAGATCACTACAAGTCTGATCTAGAAGTGAGACCCTAAACACTCTGTAGACCGTCCCCCCCAAAAAAAAGACATACCTAGGTAGCTGCACATGAGAATCTTGAAGACTCAATTTTTTAATGAAATTTCAGCATATATAGCTCACTAATACGTTTTTGTTAGAAAGTTTGCTTCCTTTGTTTTCAGAAACCTTGTCATCTAAAACAATGCTTCATTTGGCAATGGTTACCTTCTTTTGAGTTGTCTCTGTCTTCTATTCTGTCTACTAGATATGTTTTAAAGTCACAAGTCAGCACAGCCTTAGTAGGGAGGTACAGAATATGCTTAGAGAGTAGGACTATATGTCAGTTGTCACTCTTGGATCCCACTAGAATGAAATAGAATGTTGAGAGTAGCTGAAATTAAATTGGTCATATATATGAGGGTAGTACAGTGAAGCATGTCTAAAGGAGTCAAGATACCTCAGTATTAATAAAAGCACCCTACCTGGACAATTTCAGTAATTAGCCTTAGGCAACCTTGTGGCTTGTGATACTAAATTTTCAAGAGTACAAATAAACATGCATAATATTGTTCAGTACCCTTGCCCATCAGGTAAAGAGGCCTCCACCTGACCTAGCTTTTGTCTCTCATATTTAATTTTTAAATCCCCTTGCTGTTTTCTCCCAGGGACCACCAAGAGACCAATGAGTCCCTATGATAGAACAACCAAGCTTTTGTTAATAAGTTGGTTACATCTGAGAATCTAACTAGAAAGAATAATTTCTACCTATCCCAGGAATGCATAAATACTCCAGATACACATTCAGTATTATCACTATTTATTTTGCTTTGTAGTTATTATTGTTTCTTAATAAATGCTTTCAAGAGTAATTACCTAAAACATTGTTATTTGCATGCAATTCATTTTAAAATCAAGAGTTCTGATACTTGTAGCTTTCAGATTCTTTTGATTATATGATGTCACTTGTGATTCCTTATGAAATTTAAAACTCTTCTGTAATATCTCCAAGAAAAATACTATTGGGCTTTTGATAGCCAATATAATGAATCTGTAGATTGCTTAGAGAGGCATGAACATGTTAACAATATTGTTTCCTAATCCATGAACATACAATATTTTATTATTTTCCTTTATCATTTATTGTAATCTTCAGTTTACAAACCTTTTGCATACTTTCTTGTGAAGTTTATTCTTCAGTATTTTATTCTTTTTGATGTTATTTGTTATATTTGAGACCCTCTTGGGTCTTAGAAAACCACTTTCTCAAGGTTGATTTCCCTTTTCATCCCACTTGCATCAAAGTTAAATCATATGCACCGTGTCATGATGAAGCAGTTTAGTCTAGTAGTCCAGTAACCAGCAACCCAGTAGGAGCAAGCCAGGGACACGTGCTGGATGTAGTCAGTGGACAAGAGCTTGAGCTTAGCCTGGGCAACGTAGCATCTGAGTGATACTTGTTCTTAAAATAAAAAGTGAAACCACAATTTCAATGGTGTGAAGTCCATTGGATCAAAGACAACAAAGTAAATGAAAACATTACTGTCATAATGCATAACAGAGACTCAATATGAAAATTTACCCACAGATTTTAAATTACTACAGTATATTTGGCAGTACAAATCTGATGATACTGTGTATTTTGAGATGGTAAAAATTCTATATAATTGGGTTTCTGTTTGTGTTTGGTGCTGAGACTGACCCTAGAACATTCTTATTAAGCAGTATCCCCAAACTCTTATCCTTGAAAGAGGGTTTAAGCCACTGTGTTGTCCACACTGCATTCAGACTTGTGATCCTACCCCTCAAGCTTCTCCAAGTGCTGATATTACAGGCATGCACTGCAATGCCTTACTTCCTAAAGAACAATAGTTTTGAGTTATTCTACAAAAGTGTTTTTGAAAATATAAGCCTGAAACCTGTATGAATGTCATAAAATCAATGCAAAGAAAAACAAAAGCATAATATCGTATTAAGATTTCTCAGATGACCTAAGAGCACTACTACAGTAGTATAATGTTCATGTACACATAAAAATAGTCCTTCAAACTGTTATTAAAAGGTAATTTTTCTGTCTTAGAGTTGATCTAAGAACTAATAACATGAAAACTTTGCAGAAATTTAAAACTGAAAACAGGAGTTGCTTGATTTTACTCAAATTTTCCCAAAATAGCATATGCTCAAGACAATCATTTCATATAAAGAAATGGCTTCCTAATAACACATTTTATAATTTTATTTTTATTTTATCTTATTTTGTTGTATTTTAGGGAAGAGTCTACAGGGTGTTCAGGGTCTCACTGCCAGATCTGACTTGTAGTGATCTGCCTGTTTACAGCCTCCCAAGAGCTGGGATTACAGGCATGCGCTACCATACCCAGTCTCAATTGCTGTCTCAATCCCCCTGGGGATGGGGCCAGCACAGCAGGCCTGGGGATTGAATCACACGTGAGCCTGCTTGCAGTCGCTTTAATCTGCTGAGCTGTTTGGCCGGCCTGACATTTTACAATTTTAATTCTCCACTGTCATACTCTTGTGCTAAAACAATATATTCTAAATTTAACTTTTTAAAATGTATTTGAGAGTTTAATGTTACATAACAGACATACATTACTCTATGACAATACAGACTTAAAATTCTTAATATATATTTAATTTAATTACAACAAAATATTTTAGCTCTTTCCTTTTATGATTATGTCATCCAGTATTTTTATAAGGTAAATGAAATGGCATAGATTTTCATTTTAGCAGATAAAATAGATATTACTTGGTTTTAATTTCAATCATTTAAAATTTCTTGGCACATTAAATTTCTTTAAAGGAATGAGACTTTAAGAACTCTATGATATTAATGTTTTTGAACTAATAGCTCTTTTTTTAGGATCTCAGATGATCTAAATTAGAAAATTATTTGCTTTTTTATTATACTCAACTAAATTTTGCATTGATGCTGAAATACCTTCTTTCCCTATTTTTCAGAAGCTGTGACTATGAGGTAATATTATATTATAATATGATCCTAGATTAGATTACATACAAAATTAAGAGATTATCTCCAGATGAGACTAATTTAATCACTTGAGTCATTTTATTTTTTATTTTTTTTTATTTATTTGAGAGAGAGAGAGAGAGAGAGAGAGAGAGAGTGTGTGTGTGTGTGGTGTGTGTGTGGCCAGCTCAGCCCACCAGGGGGCGGGGCTGGCTGGCATGTGGTGCTGGGGTATTGAACCGCGGTCCCTGATGCTTTGCCAAGCTAGTTCCAAGTAGGTGCTTTAGACCACTGAGCCATCTCTCCAGCCCTGACTTGAGTCATTTTAAAGCAGATTTTAGATTTGTTGTTGTTGTTGTTGTTATTAGTGTATTTGCTTGTTACAGGGTCTCCCTATGCAGCTTGAATTCATGGTGATCCTCCTGTTTTCTACCTCCCCAGCACTGGGATTATAGTCATGTACCATTATGCCCAGACTCTGGCCAGCTCAGCTTGCCCTGGGGCAAGGCTGTTGCAGAATTTTGTGCCGAGGATCAAACCATGGTTCTTGTGCTTGCCTAAGCAGGCACTTTGGTTCGCAGAGCTTTTTCATCAGCCCTTTGTTTTGTTTTTTGTATGAGAGATCAAACTCAGGATCCTGTGCTTATCATGCAAGCAGTTATGACACTGAGCTATCTCCCCAGCCCTATTTATTTTTTTTAATTTTAAACATACTGCACTGTGATATTAAAATTGCTAAATCAAGAGGTAAATGTTCAAGGGAATGGTTACAAAAACAGTGAAATCCTTTATTGGGGGAAAAAAGAAGTGGTGTGCATTTGCAGATTCAACAGTGGGGAATGCCAAGAATTTTAGCTTGAGTCTCTAAATCACAATTTCAAATCCTAAGAGAAAGACTGTGATATACTTTAGTTCATCAGCCTTAAGAAAAGAAATTTGAGCATTTAGAGTAGCAGAGAAGTTAATTCCCACACATTTTGAAGAGTTACAGAAGTAAATAAAGGCCTTGCACTACAGTCATTATACAAGACCTGAGCTCTCTGCAGGCTAGAACAAGAATCTGACAAACATTTGTATTATGAATTTTCACACTATTACACCTTGGGGACATTTTTTGGTTTATTAACAGTTTGTGAATATATATATATATATATATATATATATATATATCAACTTAACATACAATCATTTGCTGTCCAGTGTAGATGAGAAAAGATAAAATTAATTACAAATTAGTAAATTAGTCAGGTTATCTCATCTACCTCATACTATTAGGACTTGTATCTCATACTGTTTTGTTTTTCAGATTTTTTTGTGTCTAAATCATTCTTTGCTTCACTGACGAGTTAATGTTTATCCAGTTGAGATAACTCTGAGATTAGGTTAAGTTTCTTGTCCTACAATCTGCATATCTACCAGATCCACAATAAATTTAATAAAAACACATATGAAAAAGTTTATATCTCATCCAGAGAAGAATATCCTGTTTATATGGGTCTTGATAGAACTTCTATATATTTAAAAAATCACTTAATACATTTAGTATGAGAGTAGAATTAGATTTTTAAAAAATTTGTCTTGGACTTAAACTAAATTTCTCTATAATATACTCTTAACAGCTAGGATAAACAGAGAAGGGACACATTAGTGTTTGAAATGATCAACATCTAGCAATCTAATTAAATAATGGAATTTATTTATAATCTATTGCCAAAAAACAAGTTATTTCCTTAGACACTACTGGAAATATTTCCATTAACTACTACCTGCAAACAGTGTGAAGTCATTGGAAATTAATAAACACATTCTGTCTCTTCCTCAATCCTTCCTTGCTCTCAGTTCCTAAAATAATTTCTATAATTATGAAAAGTAGAATTTGCCTCAAATGTCTGAATAAATTATTTCAAATGATTAAAGGCAGCCATTATTTAGTTGTTTAATTTAGGGGACTTGACACATTATGTATTCTAAATTTTGCAAGAGAATCCTATTTGAAATTTCCATGTTCAGTATTAACAACATAATAACATGTTATAAGTTATCTTAAAATGTAAATATATTAATATACCATAAAATTTCATTTTTAGGATAAAATGGTGGTCTGTTTTTATCTGTATATCATATCTATGTGCAATAATAAATACAACAGAGTCTATTTCATAGGAATTTATATGTAACATGTTAGTAAGTTCTTATTTCAGATATGTGGAGTGTGAAATTTTTTAGTCTATTTCTCTTTTCATTTGCTTTCAAATAAATTTTAATGTTTGAAAGTTTTAACTTTTCATGATATTTATGCTTTATTGTGGTTGTCTTTTTGGGCTTCTGCTTTTTGGACTATTTAATTGTTGCTGCCTGATTTACAGTTGCAATGATACTCTCTTATCTTTCTTCCCAGAAGATATATAGTTTTAAATTTAGTGTTTATGTATATGACCCACTAAAATTGCAAATAAAGTAATTGTATTCTCATTTTCCCTTGTATTTGTTATGATATAAAATAACTATATTATATGATGTGAGCAAAAATTCACTACATATTATTATCTGAAAGCCATGAAGTCAAAATTAATCTTGAAAAACTGAAAACACCTAAGTTTCCTTAATGCATTTAATAGTACATTTCTTTATAGAACGTTTTAAAAATTCTTCTAATGTAATGAATGGATCTTGAGAGAATATATTTGATGAATATAATTCATGATTTTAAAGATGAAGTACTTTTTTGAGATCTTCCTATTTCACTAACAATGGAAAAATATGATCTGAAAAGATTGGGTGTGTTCAGGGTAGTGTGGCCATACAAAGGAAATTATGCTATACATGAAGAAATGGCTTATGTCTCTATCACAAGGATACTCTATTGTCCTTCCAATTAATAAATTTTATCAAGAAGTGTTAAGTGTCTTTTGCTACCTTCAAAGTTATCAAAACAGTACTTACTAATATTTTGAGGGTGAAATAATTCACATGTTTGGGGACAACTTCATTCTAGTGGCCTAATAATGAATTTTACACCATATGCTTACTGGAGTGAAGTGTGCACATCTGCTTTCTTCCATTGTTCACTGAGTGCTAAGCTGCTTGCATGAGAAAGTCCTGGAAACTGCAGAAATTGACTGAAATTGAACACTTGAGATGAATCTTACTTTGCTCACTCTTTGGCTAATATTTGTTTTATTTTAAAGAGTAACAACAAAAACAAGTAACAGTAAGCAAAGGCAGAAACAGAGCAAGATACAACAATACATATGGTGCAGAATTTCAAGAATAGAAAATTAACAATGTTATATTATGTATTTTTATCATCAACTCTGTTGCTCAGATAACTGATAAGACACCAACCATGGCTCACATTTAGAAGAACAGATGAGAGGTATTCAGCCGTGGTTTTTGTATTGCACTTTGA
Source organism: Octodon degus (assembly GCF_000260255.1). Classification (NCBI taxonomy): domain Eukaryota; kingdom Metazoa; phylum Chordata; class Mammalia; order Rodentia; family Octodontidae; genus Octodon; species Octodon degus. The sequence continues at coordinate 1,075,583 of NW_004524823.1, forward strand.
AGTCTTCTATGTAGCTGCTAAGATTATAGGTTATCACCCTTTGTCTAACAAAATTGGAAAATTTAACTAAACTTTTAGATTTTAAAAAATTTAAAGCTCTGCTTAGCTTGATTCAGTAGGTTAGCTGTGATATGACATCATATCTTCGATTATATTATAGTGTTATGTATACAGTCTTATACCAATAAATATTATTTTTCCCTTGGTAATAGCTAAAGAGATAAAGGGTAAATAAATTGTAGCTACATTTATGTCAGTGTGTTAGGATCGTGTCATCAGGTGGTGAGAAGAAAACATTAGTTGAGTGACAGGATTGTACTGTCTAGTACCATACATCCTGTGTATCTTGCAATGGATAGGCTCTCTTTCCTCTTTCTGAGACAAAAAGCCTAACATCTGCAACCTAAAGGAAGGGAAGCTTATTTTGACTCCCATTTTCAGTGATGGGAGGCCAGCTCAAGACAGAAACAGCATTGTGGAAGGCTCCAAGGGAGGAAACCTGCTTATGTCATGCTGGCCAGGAAGCATGGAGGCAAAGGAGGAATCGGGGGTAGGGGGAGATCTTCACTTCCAGATCACACCCTGGGACCTGCCGCTTCCAACCATCCCTCACTTTCAAATATCACATACAGCTCTGGCACCCCTATGATTCACTCTTCCAAATGCCTTCCCTCTGAAGTCAAGGGTTTTGGAGACATTCTTAATGTTGTGAAGACTTAATTCATAACAAAGTGTATCACTTCAGAATTGCTATGTTGAATCCTTAACCCCAACATGATAGTATTAGGGCATAGGTAATTTGATGATATTATAGAGCTAAATTTATGTAAAAATATTATAATCAGAGAGGCAAGAATAGGCCCTCAGGAGTTACTATAGAAGGTGAGAATACATTGTAACTGTGGGGGAGGCACCTCCATTGAGGGGAAACCTCAAGACAAAAAAGATGGACTTGACATGCAACTGTAAACAAAACAAAACAAAAAAAAAGACATCCAGGATTTGCATGTGGATTTATTTATGTCAATGGGCACTGATCAGGATCATTCCCAAACTATAAGGCTGAAGGGATCAGGAAGGGTGGTTGCTATGGAGCCCACAAGGAGTATACAAAGGCAGAGGAGTTGGCTGTCTGTTTCTGCTTCTTACAATGTGCAGCATGCTGACCAGCTGCACATCACACTGAGCAGCTGATTCTAAGACTCAATCATAACAGGAACTGTAACAGGCACTACTGCCCCAGCAACTAGCAAGCAGAGGTGTACTGGCTGGGTGGCATCTTCTGCTACATTCCCTTCTTTTAGGTTCTGCAAATCTGTACTGGGCATGTAACACACCATCTTTGGAGATAAGGCCCTAAAGAAGCAGTAACTTTGGGGTTGTCAGTGGTCCTAGGATGGGTCCTGGCCAAGGGCCCCAAGACTGAAAGTATTCTCTTATTATAGTGTCTCTCCATAAGTTGTTTTTAGGAAGAGACACAAATTCAGTCTGTCTGTTCTGTAGCATTACTCTGGCAAGGGAGTGAAAGAGCCCATCCGAGTGCTCAGTGTGCCTTGGATGTTCCTCAAATATGGTCAGCATTTGACTAAGTGTTCAAGGAACTAAAGAAAAATCACAGCTAGTAGGGGAAAGGGGAAGTGGAACTGGAGGAAGCAGCCTGAAAAGGCACAAAAGTCAAAGGGAGTAACGTATTGAGGTGTGGAGCAATCCTGTGAATGGTGTCCTCAAGCTCTAGCCCCGCATGGACTGGTCAAAGTCTGGAGTGACCTACCTGTAACCAGCTACATAAAAATGTTAGCTGAAAGACCATCTATACCTGTGAACACCCAGCGCACACCGAATTAACAGCTCATGAGGTTTTGATTGAACAGAACAGGGCTTTGATTGTGTCATCTCTTAAGAGTGAGCCTAAGAAGAGGTGTCTGGTCCAGGTAAGTTTTCAGAAATTTATCAGGACTCAGAAATGGTGGACCTAAGGCTGGATTTCTGAAACCTCATGAGCTGTTAATTCAGTGTGCGCTGGGTGTTCACAGGTATAGATGGTCTTTCAGCTAACATTTTTATGTAGCTGGTTACAAGCTATATAAAAATCATTTTTAACTTTTTAGATCATTGTGAACTACATGTTGTATGTAGTTTTTATTTACTAGAGATTTTTTGTATTACCTCTGCCCCAAATGCCCTCAATTGTCACTGCCAGTGGTCAAAATAGACCATAACTAGGGATGATATTTTCTAGTAGGACCCTGCAAATATTTGTTGTCCCCTCAGCTTGGGTAAGGAATGCCTCAACCTAGCTTAGGTAAGTGCATGTGAGCACCAGCAGATACTTGGCATACGTGGTGAAGTGTAGAGAGAGCAACACCAATGCTGAAGACTGAGCTGGCTGCAGGGAGACAGGGGCCAGTGCTGTGACTTGAGCTTGCATAATATATGGTGGGGGCAGGTCTGGTTTCGATAAAGGGGGATAACAGGTAGAGCTTTTTCTGGTTGGGATTGATGTTTTAGTCAATGATATCGTCAGAGAGGGCTTAGAACTCTGGACCGGATGATTTTGAGTGCAAGTTTGGCATCATTGGTGTCAAAATTCCTAACAGCAGAGGGAAGCAGTATCAAAAGAGCATTGTCAAAAATAACCTTATCCAATGAGACCATAGCATATCCAGCCTGTTGGACTCCATTCCTAAAAGGGCTGCTTCCATCCATAACAGGATGGACTGGGCATATGTCAGGGGGTTTGATTTTCAGTCTGTCAGCTTGAGAACCACAGGGCACCCGTTAGTGCCAGGCATTCATGGTCTGCTGGGCCCAGACTGGTAGGAAGATATGTGGCTGGCTTCAGTTCTCCACAGTTTTTCAGGAGATACAGTACAGAATGTGGCACTTGAAAAGCTATGTGTTGGTCTAAGATGAGCTTCCCAGACCTTTTATCTCAAAGACCGTGGCTGCTGAAGTGTGGAAATGAAGTAGGGAGACAGCCCTTAGCAACTGGATCCACGTATTTGCACATATAGGCCACTGGGCACACCCAGGGACTGACAGCCTGAGTAAACATTATTATTTTTGTGAACTCAAGGATCTAGATTGTACAGAAGCTGTTAGATCCAAGAAATTTGTGGAGCTTCTTTCTTGCATCCAGTTTCTGCCAGGTATTGCAGCAGAGCTCGTGGGCCTTTCCAGCAGGCAGCTTGGGCATCAGTAACCAGAAGTGCAGAGATATTCTGTGCTGGGCAACTAGTGAGGTCAGCTGTGGGCTCTTCTCCAAAGAGAGTGAACAAGCTTCTGCATCTCTGAGTGGTTGGTCCCAACTTACCTGAATTTTGAGTCCTAAACTAGGGTCTCTTTGAAAAGAGTCTGTCTGATGGGAGACAAGGCAGAAAACTGTATTCCTTAGGTCCAGGCAGGTGTATAAGTAGACTGTGGATGGCAGAAGACTGGGCAATGTATGTGGATGGCAACTGTGGCACTGCTTTCAGCTTAGAGATCTTGAACTGGATTTACAAGCAGGAGAGGTATATTTTAGCAGTTTGACTGTAGATGTTTTATGGTTGTGAAACCTCATTTTGTCCTTGGAGGACTGTGGCAGAGCTAGAAAAGACAGAAAAACAGGCTGTCCCTGGGAGAATTTGATGAGAACTTGCCAACCTGTTTCTAGGACCTCCCACTAAATATTAGGAAGCTACCAAACCCTTGCAGCAATTGGACCCAGTGGAGTTGAATCTTGCCTCTGGATCTTCCCAGTTGAGGGAGTTTATGGAAGCAACATTAAGCAGAAGCAGGCATCTTTTATATCTAAACATATAAACAAGGTGGTATCTGACGGTGACTGCCCAAAAAGGCTGTGCGGGTTGGGGTCCACAGAATAAGTCTATCAGGATCTCAGATTGCATTAAGAGGCGGATGTGTGGCTGGATGCCTATCTGTGCTTCCTGTGACAAATGATATGGGAGCAAGTTGATGAGCAGGTCTGGAGGTGAGTCCTTACAACCCACAGCTCTGTGAGGAACGGGTTTGGAGAATTTCAGGATTGCAGTTATCTGTCACAGGCATTCCTGGAATTCTCAGGAAGAATGGACCTTATTTTCCTGAGATGCAGGGAATGGTTTTGGAATTTTTAATTCCATAGAAAACCTTTTTGCTGTGGGTTTTGACTACATACGTCCCATCTCTGTCTTCTTACATGTGTGGTATGTGCTCTTAAACAATGACATAACAGACAAAAAGTAGGTATTCCTCAGAAAGAGACCATTTAGAAGCCACATGGCCATGCCCCTGGGGAGGACTTAGGACTGACTTAGCTAAGGAGGGTGCAAGACCTCTGTTACATCACATGTGAATCACCACTGAACAGCACTTAAAGCCCAATCCACCACTGTATCCAGTGCTTCCCAGCCTTGGTGCACAGATGGGGCAGCCTATTACTTATGCTTATGCTGACTGTTCCACTCATACAAGTTCATTCACAGGTGCTCAGAGGTTAAACATTCTTGCTCCCTTCCCTTGAGAGTGGTCCTGACTAATGAGAGGTGATCCATCTCTCCTTCTTCTCGAGCTAAACAGGACTGACAGAAAAACTGGTATGCCCCTGACAGTCTTACCAGAATCAGGCAGGCAAGCAGACAGACAGACGGATGGACAGACAGACAGATAGACAGAATCCTTCCTATAGGGTCTGAAGTGTGCTACATGAGTGGGGAGCCAGGAGCCCCTCCAGATCTTTGAGTGGACTTGAGAAATCTTGGTGCACTAAGGTGCAACTTAGTGTCAGGATCTGGATAGGTCCTTGTTCCATCTGCAAGGGCCAGGGTCCATGACCAAAGAGATCAGCATGGTTGGTTGGAAAACAGAAACACTGAAAAGATACCTAGAACATGATTAATTCATGTTAATGGGCACTGATCAGGATCATTCTGAAAATATCAGGCCCCAAAGGCTCAGGGAGGGAGCTTTTAACTGGTTCTGCAAGAAGTGTAAAGTTAGAGTACCTGGCTGTCTTCAATTGACTGTTACACTATGCTTCCTACTGACCAGCTCTGCATCATAGTGAAAAGCCATTTCTAAGAAACAAAAGTAGCAGGAATTTTAACCAGAACTATTACTTGGGCAACTAACAAACTGAAGTATAGTGATTAGGGTGACTCTTCTGCTAGAATTATGCCCACGTACTTTTCCTAAAGCTGAACAACAGTGACTGATATTCAAAATAGGTGTCACTCACCTTGGGTTGGGTGTGGGCAGTCAGGAAGAGCTTGGGACATACCCCTCCCGGAAAAGCCTCTTTTCTTTTGTTATATGACTTGCTTCCTTTGATCCCCACTTAATCAATATTGCCCAAGCAATTATCTTCTAATCTTTATGGTTCACTATAGTTTTATCCCACCTCACATGCACCTCATGATTTCACATTTGGGCTAATGTTACTGAAGTAGCTACACTTGTAATCCGGTTAATCGATTACAGATTTTTTGCATGTTGACCCTGCCTCACCTCATGATTTCACTCTATAAATTTTCCTTGAAAGTCAGAGTCCTTGGCAACCTAATTAGAACCCCTTCTGTACCTCTTTGACAGAAGCTTTCTTTCCCCAGCAAATACATTCAACTCTTAATCCCTGCTCCTAAAATTCATTCTTTGATTTTAGAGAATACAAACTCATACCAAGCATCAGGCTGGGAGTGACTTTGCCCTATACCATGAATTCGGCAGAGAGGGTAGAGCCTCCCTATGTAGGATGCCTGCCATTGCAAGAGAGGCCCCTGAGAGCTTGCTTTGAACCTTGCTGAAACTTCATTGCCCACTTTCAACTCCAGATGGGGAAATTTCTACTCTTTTAAGGCTCCCACTCTGTGATGCTGTGCTGTAGTAGCCTGAACTAAAACGTTAGATGTTGTACTGTGAAATAACTTAAGGAAAATGAAATACAACTAAGTATATGGTATTATTGAATCTTTACCATGCAATATTTAAGAGGTGAAAAGTGATATCAGACCTTGTTATAGGTTCTCCCCTTTTACCATTACATAGTATTATTTTTAATTTTGTGTGGAACAACAGTTGCTGCAGCACACAGTTCATAGTATAGCCTACATACTTGTCAATACTAGTGCTCCTATTCAGACATAAAATTTTACTTTATACAATGTTGTAAATAGTATTAAACAACGGATGATATACATACATACATATATGTGTATATGTTACATGAATTATTCCATTTCTTTCATTTTGAACTTA
>NW_004524823.1:1082451-1087075 GCF_000260255.1 Octodon degus
TCCCCTACAGCTCAACATAACAGCATGGCTTTACTTCTTATACTTCATTTTTATACTTTTCTGCTGGATGGTTAAGACCAAGGTAAAGCAGAACCTATGCAACAACGGTTGTAGCTTTTGGGTTGTAATATTTCTTTATATTCAAATTATTTATTAAAGGAATTTAGACTATGGTTAATGTATTTCATTGCTTAAAGCTTTATTCAAGCTTTGTTAAAAATTAGATAAAATTCTAGTTACAGCAGTTGACTATTTTTCTCTCCCAATCTAGTATCTACCTCCTTTTCTTTCTTATTTCTTTTACTACCATTTTTTAACCTAATATTAAGGATACTGTAGCTCAAACATAACTAAACAGGGCTAAATGAAAAGGCACTCATTACGAACTATGTATGAAAACATTTTCTCTAGTTTGTAGGGTACAATGTAGCTCATAAACAATGCTACAGCAAGCCCATCTCCACTGAAGAACTGAGTGCCACCCAGAGAGCCAGAGAGAAACAGTTTATTGCACCAGTGGACTCAGAGGAGTGCCCAAAGTCCAAGCCCAGAACTTCTCTTAATATTTCTTTATCTAAGGGTTTTAGACAGGAACACATGGGTTAAGTTGAGTCATAAAAGCAGAATGGAGAGGTGTTAAACAGTTGGTTTTTTGCTATCCCCATTTTGGCCTTAAGATTCAGTTTCCAAATGTTGTGACTTCATCACCCTCCATTGTGTACTCAGTACTGTCCCATAGGGCATCACCATCTCCCCGGGGCTTTGTGCGTGGAGTGCCATCACCCAGGCAGTGGCCTTCCTATTTACAGTGATGTCTATAGATCCCAGTAGGTACTCAGGAGACACAGCCCTATTGTCACAAGTAACAGAGTAGTCAGCAGTAGCCCCACGAGGGTTGGGAGTCATGATATCCTTTGGCCTGGGATCAACTTCCAGCCTTCTAATTCTTCTCTTCTCTGTTGGATCCTGTCTTTCAATTTCCTGACTTCTGTGGTGACCGCTCCTGACTGATTTACCTAATAGCAGCATTCTTCTCCTAGGATGATGCCTGTACCACTCTCTCTGTGATGAGAAGGTCAAGGACATGCCTGTTTGTATGTAATATCCTAGAACAGCTGATATAGCCCTATCAATGCGTCCTAAGCTGTCCTCTACTCTGGAAGCTAGTCATGAGCCAATTAAAACTGAGGCTAACAAGACTTTTTTCCTGTATGAATTGCTTACAGAGCGCAGAGACACTTTCATCTCATGGTCTGTATAGATGGAGATCTCAGGAATGAAGAAAATCTGGACACATATGCCCATCCATGTTACCTGCACGCAGTGGTAAGCTATGACCATACATCAGTAGATCACTGGGGAAAGGAGCTGAAGTGGACCTTATTTTGCAGCATATGATTGTAGAAAAAAATTTAGTAGGTTTTGGATTATAAAGACTCATTCCTTTATCAGTCTGAGGGCTATGTACACACCTCACTCTTATCCTTCAACTGTCAAGGAAGACCTCTATGGTTCTTAGCTTTATCATTGCCTTCAGGTGTAGTTCTGAAGGGTTTCTCAGGAGGCTCCAATTGGTTGGCACTGGAGTTCCCACATGGGCTCTTCTGTGGAGGGGCATGCTCACCCAATAGAGCTTGGGTCCTACACTCAGAAGCAGAACAAATGTTTCATTTAAGAACCTATAAATCTTAGAGGCCATGTGTATATGCTGAGTCGGGAGTTGTCCTCAGGTTTTAGAGGCTGGACATATCTATACACTGCTAGAGTTGTAGTGCTTAGCCCAAGTATATCACCTTTTTTCAACCCTCCTCCACTTTCCCTTTATTTTGTTTTATTTGACTTTTTTATTTTATTTTATTTCTCCCTCTCTCTTTTCTTTCTCTCTCTGTCTCTCTCTCTCTCTCTTTCTGTGTGTGTGTGTGTGTGTGTGTGTGTGTGTGTGTGTGTGTGTATCTCATCTTATCTTGTAGGCTCCACTTGAGTACGTCTGCATTTATCATGTAGGTCCAACAGGTGACTTTTACATTTTGGTTGTAACAAGTTGACCCTAAGCCTATGATTTGGCCACACCAGAAGAGTATTCCTTTGGGACTGTGGCTACCAGTAGAGGAAGTCCTTGTTGTAGCAACCGCCAAGCCTATAGGCATAGAAGCTGAACTCAGTAACGTGGTTTCTTCCTACAGTCATTGGATGATTTCAGGTTTTGAGAAATGGCATGTTTGCAGAGTGGGATGTCATTAATTTTCAGCAAATCAAGAGCCAAAAGATCTCCAAATTGGGCCACAGACCTTTGATTGAAATGTAGTCTTTCACCTTTGATTGAAAGCAGTCTGGGGGAGACCAGGAATCAGTAGATGGGTAGGTAGAAACAACTGATACCAGTTAATCACCATACCCACAAGAATGTTAAGTCAAGCAAATACCCTGGGCCTCCTGTCCAGTTGCCTGGAGATAACTCAGCTAGAACTACAGCAAAGAAACAAGGTTATAAACCCAAGGGTTGCTAAGAACTAGAGGTGACAGTTCATTCCTCCCATGAACATCATCTTCAGGCTTCTGCCATACATAGACTAGTTAGCCTCTACTGCAATTAGAGCAAGGTTATTGCCTAGCAGTCGCCTTTGTGTCATGTTGCATCCAGATAGTCTCTGTCAGAATTAAGCTTTGAGAGAGTTTTGTAGGTTAGGATAAGTGTTACAGGTGGTTGAGGAACTTACTAGGTAAGCTTTTTTAACCTCAAGTCATGATACTTGCAACTTGAATAGCAGTTGGAGTGACAAGCACTACAGGGTGGCATTCTGTCCACACAGGGTGAAGAGTTCCTTTTTTCTAGTCTTTGACCCAGACTGAATCCCCTGGAAGGAACAGGTATTCAGGGTAACCTGAAGACACTGAAATTCTCTCAGGGACAATCTTAGGGATGTAAGATAACACTTTCTTTAGGGCCTATAATTCAGCAGTCAGACTTGATTCTCCTGGCTTCCTGACATCTCCCATGAAGGCTCTCATTATTATAGGGCACCTTCCAGGCAGAATTCCCAGGAGGAGCAGCAGGATGGCCCACCCTACAGCAAGCCTGGCAAGGAGACTCATAAAGCATATGCACCCAAGGTAATTGAATTTCCGGCAGAACTTGGATAGTGTGTTTTTTAGGTGCAATTCATGTTCTATACTTTTTCCTGTCTCTGAGATCTGTAGTCAGTGTGGAGAGTCCATCTGATCTCCAGAAGATCTTCAAGATTCTGTGTACCCATATAAACCCAGCTCTGGTCAATCCCCTACTGTAGGAATGAATCACCATTATGCTGGATTACATCACCATGGAAATGCAGGTTAAGGCCCACTCAGATTCTGGAACTTGCTCTATGGAGCCACACATACATCCACATTCAGTCATTCCAACATGAAAACATTCCTCCCGCCTTTATTGGAGATCCCAGACTGTAATATATGGTTTGAGACCTGCAAGGTGATTACACTCCCCTTCCACCCATGGTTAAACCTGACCTGGGATGTGCCTTAGCCTTACTTTACCCACAAGATCCAACAGGTGCTTACAAAACTGTCCGCTCAGTCCAGGAATAGGAGGCTGAAGCACCTGTCAGCTATCTTTCCTGGTAAAGGAAGTTCTGTAGAAGGAACTCTATCCCATTCTCTCAGGAATGGGAGTCTGGGAGCTGTACCTTGACTCCAAACCTGGTGGCACAAGGAGCCTGCAGGTTAGCCTCTAGTCAGGGCACCAGATGTTGCTGTCAGCATATCACCACCAAAGAACCAAGCAACACTCAGAACACTGGAGGGAAACAGTTTATTATGGTAGCAGACTGAGAGGAGTGAGGTGCCCCAAAGTCTGAACCTGAGCCCTCCCCTATTGTTTCTTTATTTAAGGGTTGTAGGCAGGAACATGTAGGGTAAGTTACAAAAGCAGAATAGGGAGTGATTAGATGGTTGTTTTGTGTTAGCTGACCATTTTGGCCTTACATTTCAGTTTCCCAAAGTCTTGTTCTCTTCATCACACAAATAGCAATTATTTTAAACTGATGTAAGGGCACAAAAGTTGGCAAAGTTTGAGAGGGAAATCTGTGGATAAAATGAGTAAATTGAGTTTTAGACTAAAAAAATAATGAAAATATTCAGTCTTTCAATGATTCATTTGATAGCATATAGCAGGTGTTAAGAAGAACAATGGTGGATTCCTTGCCCGGCAGCTATATGATATAAGAGACATTGCTTTTCCAAATGCCAAACACAGTGTCCAGCAAGTGGCAAGTGTTCAGTGCATCATTAGATAAAGGTTACAATGCAGCTCGCTAGCCGGTAGGCTAAACATTATCATGAGACTTAGGAACTCTGTTGTTTTTGTTTTAATTTGTGTATGTTTGCAATACATATATTTATATTCATTTGGAGAGAATAGAGTCTTAGTTTTAGTCAGTGAATTAAGAGGGGGAGATTCTGTCCCAGTCAGTTATGATTTCATTCATATGTTCAGTGTTCTTATGGCCATAAGAGAGCTGATGTACCCTATAATAATATCCCCAAGGGTGTTCTCTTCACACGTTAATTTATTGTGTAACAGAGAATACATGTTCATCTCAAGATTTGTAGCTAATATATAAAGGAC
>NW_004524823.1:1087175-1097213 GCF_000260255.1 Octodon degus
GAACATCATCTTCAGGCTTCTGCCATACATAGACTAGTTAGCCTCTACTGCAATTAGAGCAAGGTTATTGCCTAGCAGTCGCCTTTGTGTCATGTTGCATCCAGATAGTCTCTGTCAGAATTAAGCGTTGAGAGAGTTTTGTAGGTTAGGATAAGTGTTACAGGTGGTTGAGGAGCCTGCTAGGTAAGCTTTTTAACCTCAAGTCATGACACTTGCAACTTGAATAGCAGTTGGCGTGTCAAGCATGACAGGGTGGCATTCTGTCCACACAGGGTGAAGAGTTCCTTTTTTCCCGTCTTTGACCCAGACTGAATCCCCTGGAAGGAACAAGTATTCAGGGTAACCTGAAGACACTGAAATTCTCTCAGGGACAATCTTAGGGATGTAAGATAACACTTTCTTCAGGGCCTATAATTCAGCAGTCAGATTTGATTCTCCTAGCTTCCTGACATCTCCTGTGAAGGCTCTCATTATTATAGGGCACCTTCCAGGCAGAATTCCCAGGAGGAGCAGCAGGATGGCCCACCCTACAGCAAGCCTGGCAAGGAGCCTCGTAAAGCATATCCACCCATGGTAATAGAATTTCTGACAGAACTTGGTTAGTGTATTTTTTAGGTGCAATTCATGTTCTATACTTTTTCCTGTCTCTGAGATCTGTAGGCAGTGTGGAGAGTCCATCTGATCTCCAGAAGATTTGCAAGATTCTGTGTACCCATATAAATCCAGCTCTGGTCAATCCCCTACTGTAGGAGTGAATCACCGTTATGCTGGATTACATCACCATGGAAATGCAGGTTAAGGCCCACTCAGATTCTGGAACTTGCTCTATGGAGCCACACATACATCCACACTTAGTCATTCCAACATGAAAACATTCCTCCCGCCTTTATTGGAGATCCCAGACTGTAATATATGGTTTGAGACCTGCGAGGTGATTACACTCCCCTTCCACCCATGGTTAAACCTGACCTGGGATGAGCCTTAGCCTTACTTTACCCACAAGATCCAACAGGTGCTTACCAAACTGTCCACTCAGTCCAGGAATAGGAGGCTGAAGCACCTGTCAGCCATCTTTCCTGGTAAAGGAAGTTCCATAGAAGGAACTCCATCCCATTCTCTCAGGAATGGGAGTCTGGGAGCTGTACCCTGACTCCAAACCTGGTGACACAAGGAGCCTGCAAGTTAGCCTCTAGTCAGGGCACCAGATGTTGCTGTCAGCATATCACCACCAAAGAACCAAGCAACACTCAGAACACCCTGGAGGGAAACAGTTTATTATGGCAGCAGACTGAGAGGAGTGAGGTGCCCCAAAGTCTGAACCCGAGCCCTCTCCTATTGTTTCTTTATTTAAGGGTTTTAGGCAGGAACATGTAGGGTAAGTTACAAAAGCAGAATAGGGAGTGATTAGATGGTTGTTTTGTGTTAGCTGACCATTTTGGCCTTACATTTCAGTTTCCCAAAGTCTTGTTCTCTTCATCACACAAATAGCAATTATTTTAAACTGATGTAAGGGCACAAAAGTTGGCAAAGTTTGAGAGGGAAATCTGTGGATAAAATGAGTAAATTGAGTTTTAGACTAAAAAAATAATGAAAATATTCAGTCTTTCAATGATTCATTTGATAGCATATAGCAGGTGTTAAGAAGAACAATGGTGGATTCCTTGCCCGGCAGCTATATGATATAAGAGACATTGCTTTTCCAAATGCCAAACACAGTGTCCAGCAAGTGGCAAGTGTTCAGTGCATCATTAGATAAAGGTTACAATGCAGCTTGCTAGCCGGTAGGCTAAACATTGTCATGAGACTTAGGAACTCTGTTGTTTTTGTTTTAATTTGTGTATGTTTGCAATACATATATTTATATTCATTTGGGGGAGAATAGAGTCTTAGTTTTACTCAGTGAATTAAGAGGGGGAGATTCTGTCCCAGTCAGTTATGATTTCATTCATATGTTCAGTGTTCTTATGGCCATAAGAGAGCTGATGTACCCTATAATAATATCCCCAAGGGTGTTCTCTTCACACGTTAATTTATTGTGTAACAGAGAATACATGTTCATCTCAAGATTTGTAGCTAATATATAAAGGACCAAAAATTAAAATCCAGGTGGCCTATTTCTAGAGATGGCTCCTACCCAATACGTCCCAAGTTTGGTGGTCGGTGTCAGTGGCTCAGTGACAGGTGATTACTTTCTTTGACATGTAATATTTAGCTTTTTCTTCTCTTCATTGCCATATAGTTTAAGTAGAGCAGATGTTAAACATTCATTTCAGTGGAGAATTATTTTTCAGGAAGAAACTTTCATAAACTGAACTGTTAAAGAGGCACTTGAAGGTTCAGTTATTGCTCTGAAGATTTCAGTTGTGTTACTATAAAAGGTTTCTGAATAAGGAAGGATTACAAAGTAAGATTTGTGAGAAATGCAATTTGTGGAGCTAGAACGTAACAATCTCAGTTGTAACAGCACTGGTTTAAACATCAAAATACATTTAAGTATTTACATAAATATTTTTGTGTTGTCATAAACATGAGACTTTTCTTAACCTTGTGAATAAACATTGGCTCATTTTGTTAAAAGCTTAAATAGAAAATACATTAAACTTGATGAGGTCACCACATTAAACCCATAGAAGGGAAAATTATAGAACCCATACTACAAAAGTAATATCTAAGGTGAATCAGTAATAGAAAAATGTTATATTTTAATTAAAAAGTCAGATGTTCAACTAATGAAATCAAATTAGCACTTGCTTAGGATATGCATTTCATTTAGAGCACATTAATATAGCTACATTTCTGCTGAGTAAAATAGTTTTTGATGACTATTGCTATTACCTGTAGAGGATAGCAGCATCCAAGTGAGAAACCAAAATTACTGTTGTGCTGTACAGAGGCTTTTGTGCATGTAATCTGATAAGTTGGAAATTTGTGCAAGCAGATATTACTGTTGAGGAGTTAATATGGCCCATAATTTTATGATAGTCGATAATTATTATGTAAAACAAATATATACAAATAAAAAGAAATTTTATGAGGCTACATAGATTAGGCTATGGCATAATAAAGCCAAAATAGCCAAAAAAACTAATTATATTCAAATAAAAACCACTTTGTAATGACTTAAAGGACCTTTTGCACTGCTGCGGTCATTCTCCACCATCCATCCTGAGTAGCTGGCACCATGTTCTACCAAGTGCAAATTTTTTTTTATGCATTAAATAAATGATTCCTAAAATTATGTTAGAGGCTGAATTATGTTTCCCGATAATTCATTTGAAGAAGACCTAACCTCCAAAGTGACTGTCTCTTAAATTAGGTATTTTAATAAAGAAATTAATATTCACTGAGGTCATAAGTATGGGCTTCTAAGTCTCTTGACCTAGTGCCCTCTCAAGGGAGGAAGAGATACTAGAAATCTGAGTGCCTGGAGGAAGGGCTGTGTGAGAGAAAACAGGCAAAAGGCAATGGACTGCAGGCTAAAGGGAAAAAATTCATCAGAAAGAAAATCCTCCCAGCACCTTCATTCTGGATTTCCAATCTCAACAATTGTGAGAAAAAAAAAAATCCTATGCTTTGACCTAGCCAGGTTACAGTATGCTGTTATGACAACCTCAGATGATTAATAAAATCTGTGAATGAATCTATGCAAATTATAGGAGAAATATTTCATCAAAGTGATTTCCTCACTGGGTTGGCACTGGTCTCACTAAAAAAATTATTTTGCTCTGACCCAGACTACAATATTGCGCTTAAAAGCATACTAATTGTGCCCTAAATTCAGTGCTTTAAAATGATTGGGTTTCACTGATTGTTGCTCTATTGCTGACACAGTCAGAAACTTTTTAAATCTAACTTTAAACAAAAACTTCTTGGAGACTTCATAAAATTGAAATGAATAAAATGGGACTATACCTCACAACAGATCCTACAAAGTAATCTCTGGCATCCCTTGCTTCCAGTCCACTAAAACATGCACACAATTGCTAAGAAGGGAAATCCTTAAATAAAATGAAATATAAACCAGAAAACTGCAGCATCCAGGCAAAGAAAGAGTGAAGAAAGGAGAGAGCTTACATAGTAAAGTTACTTTGCAAGGGAAAACAGCAAATGAAAATACACTCCAATATTGGGTTCATCAGAGAGCCCACCTACATAATTTACTGTCCCCTCAGCATCGTGGGGCCTATGAAAGGAGACCAGGGGTATGGATCTTAGTCATAGGTTAGGATCAGTTGTGTCATTTGAGAACCAACAGTAGTTTAAAACTAATTTATTTATTTTTCCTTTTCTGTGTTAAAACGCTTAGGTCACATTTTTTCTTAGGGAAACAACTAAAAGCTCTGGGAAAACCTCATAGAAAACGTTAACTACAAATACTTATTTTACCTCTTCCTTTAAATGCATTACAATTCTTTCAAAAAATCTTCTGTTAAAGGAATATTTAAATAAATCTTTTCATAAAAATAGGTTACTACATTCATGTCTTTTAATCTGTAGAAAACATTGAAAATAACTGTCATTATTTTTAAAAGCTAAATCTGGTTCTTACATGACACATCTTAAAGTAATTATTTTTCTACAGTTGGAAATAAAAATTTGGCTTCAATTTTACAAGCACAATTTTAAATGATCATGCATCATGCTTTTATGTCATTTTGTTGTCAAACAGAAAATACCTTTCACCATTGGGCCATCCAAAAGTACGCTCTATTAGAGTTACCACAAAACTATTGGTGTTTTTATTTGCTATTTAGTGACAATCTTACATATTAAAGCAAATGTTAATACAGACATTCCAGCTAGGCATGGGGGCACACACCTCTGAGGACTCTGGAGGCTGAGGCAAAAGGATTGACCCAAGTCTGAAAACAGCCTGGGCTACCTAGAAAGATCCTGTCTCAAAAACAAAGGGCCATTTTAATCATTTGTTTTTTTAAACTCAGTCACTCTGTTTATTGGTCACTATGATAGGTGTTAGGTCAATGCAGCACTGCTGAATTTAACATCTATATGAAGATTAAAAACAAACCTATTGGAAGAGTAGTCTTCTATGATGGTTTATATGTCCCTGGCCCCTAGCAATTCCTTAAAGCATGAGTAAAACAAAATATTCAGTGATTTGTTGTAAGTGTGATAGTTTAGAAGATCACCAGAAGCAGCTTTGATTATTATGAGATGTATTTGAAAATATGATTGCTTATAGAATGTAATGAAATAGTAGGTAATATTTTCAATATGGAATTGGTGTTTTAACCATACTAGAAAATAAAAACAATATTTTATAAGATGCATGCAATTCTATAAACAGGTACAACAAATTTCGAAGATATAGTAAATGACAAAATTAAACTAAATATCTGACATTGTCTTCTCCTTATGGGAAAAGCATGTGTATGATTATGGGTATATGTGTACACTCAAACGTACAACTGCAAATTAGAAAATAGTTGTGATGCCTCACGTCTTCATGAAAAGCAATACTATACTTCTCTGGATTAGAATGGTTTAGAAATTAAGTCTAATCAAGTAGGGGATTCATATTATAGTTATAGAAAGATTAAGTTCATATGTATTTGTGTAGCTAAAAAAGAGACAATGAAGAAGATAATCAGAAAAGATGAGGAATATTTTATATTATATTCCATCAATAAATTATACTTTTTTAATTCCATCAATAAATCATATTTTAAATACAATAATAGAGTTGATCTATTGGTTGTTTTTTTCCTTTGGTAAGAAAGGAAAATTTAATTTCATACATAAAAGGTTAACCAATTATTAGGTCTCAAAAACATTGTATATTGAAAAAATATACAATCCTTAGCAATCTAGTAAGTTTAAATTTTAATAAAAATAAGGTATTACTTTTGAAATTTAGGTAATTTGAAAGGCAAACATGCAAACAGAAATAAAAGTACATTATCTTCATTTTTAAAGTAAAAGAAAACCATAAATACAATGTCAACTTTCCTTGCATAATACAAAATGCACTGGTGATAAGTAATAAAGGCTGTATATCAGACAAATTATGTAGTTAGTGTTAAGTAAATCAGTATGTTTAAACCCAGATCAATTATGATTTCAGAAAAATGATAAAGTTGAAAATAATTACCAATATTAATAATTAGTATACAAACTCAGTAGACTATAAGAAGATATAAAAACAGTAGATTATACTGTAAGGAATCTTTATGTAGAAAATAACATAGCTTAGTTTTTAATCTTATGCTTTATTTATAAAAATATTAGTCAGAAGATAGTATTTTATTTCTTATGCCTAAGATAAAAATATTAATAATATTTTTTATCAGCTTTGACTTCGTAATTGAAAATAAAGCCTATGTGAACTAAAATAACAACTATTTAAAAGTGTATTTAAAGAAACTGTGTCCTAACAGACATAATTATAAAATTAAAAGGAATAAAAATTCTATACCTTGATAGAAATAACAAGCGATGAATCAAGCATGAAAATACCTGGCAGTTTGTCAAATTTCCTATCAAAAAAAGGAATTTTTGATTAACAACTAAATTGTTTCTTTATCATTGACAGGAATCTTAGCTCTCAAAATTAGTAGAGCACCATAAATGATTTACACATCGATGGATGGTCTGTGTGAAGGTCTAGTATTAGGTAGCAGCACCCAGTAGATCAGCACCTGCTCGAGCTGACCGTGGGCACAGCAGCCTGCCAGCCCTGAGAGGCGGGGACACCTTGAAGAGCGCACGCTCTGCCAGGTCAGTCAGAGGGTAGCCTTGATGGAGAAATGAGGAGGAGCATCCCGGGAGCAATATGATGAAGTTAGTAACTCAGCACACTTACCATCATGCCTTTCTAATCTAAAATATACACCTGTGTTCAGCAAACTCAATGAGTTTGTTGTTTCTCAATAAAACTGGGAGTTGAAATTCTATTCAGGGCTCCATTCTGGTGGAGTCTTCTAACTACCCCACCAAGATATTGTCTGTCTCTCCTGTCTTTGTTTGTCTCTTTATGATGGAAAATGCCCCCAAGCACCAAACTGCAAAGCAGTCTGTTATTGCCCAGGTAACAGTTCCTGTTACACGTTCCTGTTACTTCTGTCTCCAAGAAACAGCTGATCATGGGGATGTATATCATAAAAACCAATCAGAGCCAGCCAAGTACTCTGCTTCTGTACTTCCCCTTTGTAACCAATCCCATAAACACCCTCCTCCCTTGGCCTTCAGTGCCTGGCCTTGTGAGGGACAATTAATTCCTTGCCAGTGCCTGTCTGATATTAAATAAATCTGCCTCCAAGTCTTGGGTGTCATGTTAGTGTTTCTGCTTGTCCTTGCATGTTTAGTCAGGTCAGGCTGGACCAAAACTGGCAGAACAGTAAGGACAATAATACATAGCTAGATTAAAGACAATAGCAATCCATTGTTACAATAGCACACACACATATATACATATATATGTAAACATGTAAATGAATTCTTACAGATATCTGAATGTATATTTATATAACAAAAACACAAGTTTATGTAACTGAATACATATATTGGAGTATATGTATATTTATTCATTTATATCTAAATTCAACACCTAATTTGTGGCACGTCCTCCCAGATGTCAGAGATCTGGTCTATGTCAATTTTAGTGAAAGCAGTCATGTGTAATTTTCCTGAGTCAATGTAGATTCCCTGCCTACTTGCTTGTAATCTGTCTGTGCTGCTTTTGCCAATAGCTTTATGCTCCCAGCTAGCTCATGATTGTAAGTCGTCACATGCCACGATGCTTAGGTTTTCTCTCTATTGGCCTAAGCCTGTCTTGGCCTTAAGGTAATTTGTAATCAGGTGTTGCTCTCATGTTAAAGAGAGAAAGTGTGATGTCAGGCATGGCTATGCAAACAACAATTGTAGTTCTGTGTCTGACTGCTGCTGGTGTACCACTGGTCTCACCTCTTCAATGCTGAAGTAGAATGCTGACTTCCTCTCAGACCTCTCAAATACATTTGAGGTTTTCAATATTAGAATTTGAATTTATGCATCTCTTCTTTAAGTTACACAAAATTTCAAGAGACTTTAATCCTTTTTTCCGAACTTAACCCCTCAGCCTCCTCCAACCTAGGAAAGCTTTGTCCTTTATTATGAACAGAAAGATTCTCACCTTCCGTATAGTTTCTCAGACTATTACGTTTTATCATGAGTATTTATTGACCTTCTCTGTCTCCTTTGATCAGATTTGGCCATAGTTTGCACTGTCTTCATGTAAAATAGCTACCGCTGGTTTTTTTTTATGGATTCCTATTGATACAGTGAGAAAAACTGGTCTCGGGTGGGTGATCTCCAAATCATATAGGGAACCTCCAAATGACATAGGGAAAAACAATCTCTAGACCTGACTTGCACGAGTTAATGTTCTCTAAAACTGAAGAATGAATTTTAGGAACAAATGGAGGTTATGAGCTGAATATACTTATTCAGAGAAAGAAAGCTCCTGTCTAAGAGAGGGACAGGAGGGGGGCCCGAGTGGGTAGTTCCCCGGGAAGTTGTCTCTTCCAGGAACTTTTATAGTGTAAAACCATGTAAGGCTAAGGTGGAGAGAATGGGAACTCACATGGATGTGTGGTGGGACAAAACTATGGTCAACCAATGAGATTTCAAGCACCATTGCTCAGGTAAAGCTGATTAAATCCAGTATCAAATGGGAAAGCGAGTCACGTAGCAAGCAGGCATGAATATGGCACAGGGTCTTTTCCTGTTGGGGGTTGGAATGCGGGACAAGGTCTCTTTCTGTTGGGGGTTGGGCTAGTGGTTCACTTGGGTCTTTCCAGGTGATGGAAACCTATTTAGAATATCAATCCTAGGTACTACTCTTTTAGTATTTGTTTGGCCTTTAGGTCTTTAGGTCTGGTTCATAGCAGGAGCATCCACCTATCCCACAGATGTAAGGCTTCTCATCTTCTGTGCTGTCTCCTTCGAGGGCCTGGCCCTGTCTGACTGCCAATATTATTTCTTTTTTTTTTTTTTTTTTCTTTTTTGCGGAACCAGGGATCAAACTCAGGCCCTTGTGCTTGCCAGGGAAGTGCTTATTCCACTGAGCCATCTCTCCGGCCCCATATAATATTTTTATCTAACTCTGCTGCCTGCAATACTATGGAATGGAGAATTGTTTTCCATCCTTTGATTTTTAGTCTATGAATTTCTTTTTGGATTTAATGTGTTTCTTTAATGTGGCATAATCTTTGACACTTATAATCTAAAAGACACTTTGTAATTTAGTTGTAAAAGCCTTTCCTTGAGCTAATTTAATTTGAAAGAAGTAAAAGCCATATGAAAACAAAATCTTCAAAATAAACAAATGGTAGTGAACCTACAAAAATTTTATAACTTATATACTATTCTTTAGAATCATTTTTTTTAAGAACAGAGTTAGTAGAGGAAACATAATTTTTGTCTTTGATGTGCCAAATATCAGTAATGAAAATTGAGGTTTTTAAAAAGTAAATTGGAGACCGAGTCCTAGTCCAGACCCGGTGAGTGTGAGGGAGAGCTTCCAGCTACCCAGTGCTGGTGGGACCTACTGGTCCCAGCCCAGGCATAGCATGGGTGAAACCCTCTTGCACTCCCTTGAGGCCCCACCCACCACTCTGCAGCACCTCCCCTACCCCGCCTGCCCAGTAGGAATTTCTGCCGCTTTCTGGGAACCCCCAGACCCAGTCCTAGCCCAGACCCCGTGAGTGTGTGGGAGAGCTTCCAGCTACCATGCCCCTGCCAAAACTACTGGTCCCAGCCCAGAGGCAGCATGGATGAGACCCTCTTCCACCCCTTAGGACGCCCCCCACCACTCCTCAGCACCTCCCCTACCCCACCTACCTAGTAGGAATTTCTGCCACATTCCAGGAACCCCCAGATCCAGTCCTAGCTCAGGCCGGTGAGTGTGTGGGAGAGCTTCTGGCTACCCTGTGCTTGCGTGACCTACTGGTCCCAGCCCAGGCACATCATGGGTGACACCCTCTTTCACCCTCTTGGGACACTCCCCATCTCTCCATAGTACCCCGCCACACACCACGC
>NW_004524823.1:1105193-1108802 GCF_000260255.1 Octodon degus
TGACATTGCCAGTCAAGTGGAAGACCCAATACTGTTATGGGCTACTGGACTCTTTTAGAATATTTTGCTGAGTTTACACATCTATAATATTCAAATAATGGAACTTAACAAAAAAAGGGATACAGATGAATGTCCATTTTTTTATCTGTGAATTCAGAATGGTTAGGATAGATATATAGTTACATTGATGAATAGAGGGATTTCTTCTAATGGTGTTTGTAAATAGGATATCAAGTCCACATCTTGTACAGCAATTAACCACAATGAAGAATATATGCAATGTGTTAATTATTGAAACTGTCCTACCAATTTGGTTTGAAACTGTGTCATTGCTATTTGTTTCTCAATAAAATTATGGAGAAAAGAAAGTAAATCTACAGCATGATATTTAGGGTTTGCTTTATCTTGTTCTTAACCATCCAGCCAGAAAAGTATAAAAAAGATGTATATAAAGTAATGCCATATTAATATGCTGAGCTGTGAAAGGTTCAAGTTGACAAGTTGTGTGGTTAACCCACTACTATTGTGGATTTCTGGACTGTGTTGGATTGTTTTGCTGAATTCACACACCTATAGTATTTAGATACCAGTGGAATACCCATCTCTGACAGGACTAAACAATAAAAAGGATACAAAGGAAGGACCATTTTGTATCTGTATATGCAGAATAGTTAGTGTAGATACACAGCTACATTCACTTAATTAAATGAGAAGAAAGATTTGTGCTAATAGTGTTTGGACAGGATATCCTGTCTGCATCTTTTACTATGGATAACCACTAAGAAGATAACAATGTACAATGCATTAATTATTGAAGCTGTCCTATTAATTGGTTTTGGGAAAAGATGCATATTAATTATATACTTGTAATTTATGCTTTCATGTATACACATTCTTATATTTATATTAGTGCTAAAAGTTTAAAATTTAAGCATGACTTAAAAGTTTTTAAAATTTTAAAAGAAGTAACCAGGATGTAATAAGTTTAAAAGTAAATCTAAAAAAGAAATCATCGCCGTCAACAATCTAAAATAGTCTAGAACAATATTGTGCTTCTCCCTCTCTCCAAAACTGAGCTCAAGCCTGGTGTGATGGAATACATCTGTAATTTCTGTACTCAGAGGCTGATGCAGGAGGATTACCTGAGTTTGAGGCCAGCCTGTGCTACATATGCAAGTTCGAGGCCACAGTGTACTACATGGCAAGATTTTGTGGGAAAAAAACCCCAAAAATAAAGTTGAAATTTTGTAAGTAGTTGTGCAGAAATATAGTTACACATAAGTTTAGGGAGTTAAAATGTACAAATATGGTGGGGCTAGGGAGATGATTCAGTTGAATAAGTAGTTGTCTGGTAAGCACATGATCCTGAGTTTGATCCCTGGCACCACCAAGAAACAAAACGAAACTATATATATATATATATATATATATATATATATATATATATATATATTCAAAACAATGACAGTATGTTTCTCTGCTTAAAGAAAAATTGAAATTATGTTTAGAAAATATGAAACTGCCCTGTACCTCAAACGCAGATGGACTGTCTTACTTGATGTGACAGAGAACTATGAGATGAGTTTCACCAAATCCACAATAATAAACTGTCTTATCACTCACTGGAGCATACCAGAACCTTAATCTGTATTCACACTAGTATAATCTCAGAAAAAAAAATATTGTGTGAATGAATACTGTGTCCTCCAATCTGTGCTGAGTTCAGCCATTCAAAATACATGAGGAGAGCTCTTTTCAAAGAACCTGACAGATAAAGCAACTTCATAATATGAAATGATTTCCTAAGAAATAAAGCAGAGAATACTTTTTTATGAAAGGTATACATTCATATTTATTCAATTACTTAGCTAGTAGAAAGGGTACTGAATCATTTTTAATGTCTGAGAAACACTGGGAAGAAATAAATTACTGACTAAAATTTCAGTTTTATGCTAAACATCATTGTTTCTTATGTTTCTTAATGGAGCATTAAAAATAATTCATTTGTAACATGATAATTTTGTCTTACATTCATTGATTTCATCAATCTTTACATTTAAAGTCTTAGTTCTCTTGACATATATGTGTTGCTAAAATTATACTCAATGCTTATTTTAAATTTCTTCAGTATATATTTTTTTATGTTCAGTATATTTATATATATGCTTCCTTTTAAATAGCTTTTATAGTTTTTCATAAACTTGAATTTAATAAAGAACAAACTCTTATGTAGCACTTTTCATCATTTCACTTCATAAATTTTGAGTAACATAATTACAAAAGTTTTTTTGTTTGTTTTGCTTTGTCTTTTTACTTTTTTCGGGGAGGGTATGGGAACTTGTATTTTTGAGACAGGATTTTACAATGTAGTTTGGGCTGGCCTTCAACTCATTGCATAGCCCAAGCTAGCCTCGAGTTCACAGTGATCCCTCTTCCTCAGTGTCCCGAGTGTTGGAAGACATTTTGATTTCTGAAAATAAAAATTGAGAAAGAAAACATGATGTTAGTTCTTCAGTGTGCATTGGAAATTAGAGCAATATTTATTAGAGATTAAAATTTCATGTGAAGCTGCAGGGAACAGAGGGTCATTGGCTAGTGACAGTTTCAGGAAGTAGTTTATATGCTTTGTCAGTTTGTCTCTTGATATAAGGTTGCATCTATGAGTCTTACATTGCTGAGAAAAAGATATTGATTAATTTTATTGCTACTATATGATGAATAAACATATGCATACATTATTCAGTGTTGAAAAGTCAGGTTAAATATATCTCCTCATCAACCATTTCATCTTTTATGGTAAAAAAAAAAATTTACAATTCTTTTCTCACCTGTACAAAGCAAGGTGAAGAAACCAATCCTGATCTCGATTTCCTGTCCTTGGAAATTTCTGTTGTTCAGTCACCTAGCTTTTGGTACTAGATTTGCAGGCTTGCTATCTCTTACACATTATAATGTTTGCCACTTGTGTGCAATTCTTTCTATAAAACTAAAAACAATCCCCAACCCAGTTGTTGGGCTTGAGTTTGATGATGGAAATGAAGTCTGTCAAAGGCTATCTACTCAGGAGGTAATTTAAAAGGTTATCTCATTGTTTTCTTTATAGTGGTAATTTCCCACTAAAACAATATGACTATAAGC
This sequence comes from Octodon degus, assembly GCF_000260255.1. Classification (NCBI taxonomy): domain Eukaryota; kingdom Metazoa; phylum Chordata; class Mammalia; order Rodentia; family Octodontidae; genus Octodon; species Octodon degus. Next base: position 1,108,332 of record NW_004524823.1, read on the forward strand.
ACCTGCCTAGCAAGTACATGGTCCCTAGTTTGATCCCCAGTACCAAAGGAAAAAAAAGAAAATAAAAAGAACTAAATTAAATTTATGAAGTGAGATTAAAATTAAATTTTAAAATTAGCCTGTTGGTAAATTAGCAATGAAGAAAGTCGAACAGCACAGCAATTATGAATATCATTGTCTTTTCCCTTTTTTTTGGTACTTGGAATTGAACACAGGACCTTATGCTTGCCAGGCAGGCTCTGTGCCACTCAGCTCTCTAAATATCAACTTAGTCTTTGGTCTATTCATTTTTTTCTGAATTTTTTAGAACCTCAAAATTCTTTCATATTACTTCCAAAATATTTTTAGTGATCTATTAACTCTTTTCATTCCCATATTTAGGATCCTTATGAGGATCATGATTGCTTCTTTTCATCATGTAATATTTTAAATATAGCCTTTTGGATGCCCATTTTGTAACTCAGAAATTTC
>NW_004524823.1:1109033-1115588 GCF_000260255.1 Octodon degus
TCATAATTACTTTTTCTTCAAATTTATATTCTTCCAAAGGCCTTAGTGGATGTAAAATTTAATTTGGTGCTAAAAAATACTTAATATTTTCTAGTACAAAATAGCTATGGAATGTAAAATACAGTTATATGCAAGATAAACTTACTAAAGCAACATCAAAATTTATCTGGAAATACACAACTCAAATAATATTTTAGCATGTGATACTCATGCTAAGCCATGTCTTTCATGGCATTCTAATTTAAAACAGAGATCTTGTGTAGTCAGAAAGAAAGAAACTCATACGACAGTGACTTCCAAACACACAGGTCTTTCCATCACCACACACCTGGCTCCATTTCTCCAACTCTGAATCCTGAGAACTGATTTTTGAAGTCAACATGTGGGAATGTTCAGTATTTTGGCTAAGATCAAATGTGGAAATCTGGCACATGACAAGAAACATTCCTGTAAATAATCATTTAAAAAGATAAATAAACACATAATTGTTTAAATGTGATTTTAATAAAGTCTTTGCAAACAGTAATCTTTTGCCTATTTTAACTCAAAAAAAATGCCATACAATTCTTTTCTTTTTGTTTTGTTTTACTCATAGAGAAAAATTTTGATCCACAATATGCCTCTAAAATAATTTTTTATTATGCTCTAGGAAAAATAATTAGCGAAAAATATCCCATTGAAAATTTTATCCATTTGTTCAAAGTTACCACAGAGCTTGGAATACCAGTGTCACTGGCTTCCACTTCTGCTTACTTTACCAAACAAGTAACATATTAGGATTTTTTTTACTCAAAAATCCTCCTTTGTCACTGAAGCTGATTCAGAATAGTAGGACAATTTCCACCTTTTCATTCTACGTGATATCTCTGTGGAATGTAGAGATCATGAACCCTGATTAGTAAAAGCTGTACAAATCATGTGACAAAATATTCTTTTCAGTTTATATAGTGTTGTATAAAAACAGGTGGCTGATAAAAAGCCTACTCCTTGGTACTGAGGCAAAAGCAGCAAGTGAAGGGCAAAGAGCAACTCTGCCTGTGGAGTTTAAATTAAATTCAGATTTGTTTCAGCAGGGCCTTAACAGAAGCTCCATGACTGGAATGCTTTGCTTAGGTGGTGTCGCTGCACATTTTTGCTACACGTAATCCTACTGAGTCATTCTGTGTACTCAATAAAATGGTGTTAGTGACAACCAACTGCTATAAATATTAATCATATGTTCATTGTTTTTTAACTTTGTATTACATTTCTTAAAATAGCAAGTTTTAAGAAATCACAAGAATAACACTTTATTTATTGCTCCTACATAATCTTTAGAACTCTGTATTTTCAGTAACAACAGTCAATCCTACTGCCACAGTTAAATTTTTATTTCTGGTAGAATTTCTTTCACCAGTAATCAAAAAAATCTGCATTTGGAATACAAAAAAATGATGTAGAGGCTACTATTAACTCAGGGATATTGTACTGTTAGAAGTTCTAAAATACAATTCTTTGAATCAAAATATAGAGGAGAACCAATGTAAAATAAAGCTGAAAATTATACAAGTGCATTTTTATTTCTGTTGTTTCTCTCTTTTACAGTAACTCTTTATGTCTGTTTTATTCTTTTGTTTATGACTTGAAAGCAGCCAGCATCCTATAAATGCTAGAGAGTAAATCTTCCCACCAATTCATGTACTTGAACTGCAACATTTGGTCATGCACTACCATTAAGTTGCAAGGAATTCGGTGAGAGCCCCTGTTCAGCTATGTTTTCCTGTGGTATATTTTGAGCAAGCCAATATAGATATGAAAAGGTATGTAGGAAAGAATAGTTGATAGAGGAATTTGTTCATTTACTTTGTGCATATTTCAGAAAAACCCAATTCAATTAATGAGAACAGAATGCCAAAAGAACAGAGGTACTGAGAAGCTGAAAAAAGAAGCAGGCAGTCCTAGGATTGCACAAAATATGTTACTAGAAACTTATTAACAAAAATATCTTGTAAATAAGGCAAATAAATGAAACTTCCCATCTCAAAGAGGAAAAAATTCTTTACATGCTATAAGAGTGAAGACTGCCTTTGATCAGCCAGAATGTATCTAACCTTTCTCAAAAACTATTAGTATTGTACTGTCCATGTATCAGTTACAACACATGTGGGCATCAACCTGCTTGGCTGTTTAACAGCTTTGATTAGTCCTGTCAGGCTCAGGACAAAAGCCAAGGTCACCTGAAGGGCAACATTGCATTTGTAATCAATGTTTCTATCATCATATCATTTCTGCGGATCTTGAAATATTAAATAATAGTATGTTATTTTTGTTTGAAAAGTTAAGATAAAAAGGATACATTGTTTTGGAGACTCAACAAAATATTCTCTGGGTATTGTATCGTAGAAGAGAAATAATAAAATATTTATTTTATGTATGTTGGGAGGAAGAATCATAGAATATATATGCCTTTATTGTCAGACTAAAAGACAATAAAACTAACTCAGAGAGCTACTCAGGTTAAAATAAAAGAAATTGTAGTGAATGTAATAATGAAATTGAAAGAGATGTAGCAGAAAAAGGTTAAAACATTTGATTAATATTTGAGAGACGAAATACGAATAGATGATTGTTACTGAAATTGGTTTCAGAATTAGCAATATTAAATTTACAGAACTAATGGATTTCCCTCTTAAGTGAGGCTGTCTGATGTCACCTGCAGTGTTCTTTCTGATAACTTAATTACTCAGAATGCATCTCTGTTGATGGGAGAAGTGCTAGAATTTAAAACTGCCAAAGTGAAAATGATATATAAATGCAATAATAGGTCAACTAATCTAGTGTGAGATATTTAATATTCTCTATCATTTCTTCTCCACAAATAGCAAAAATAGAGAAGCTGATCAGTAATTGTATTGATTCAAGATTTAATTCTTTGTACATAATCTCCTTTAGATAAAAATAACTATCTAAGTTATTCTTAAAGGACTACAACATCAAATTATTTGCATTGGCATCTCAAGCAGCAGTCAATATTTCAAATAATATTTTATTTATTATGTGCAAATCCTTCTCTTGGAAAGTCTGTCAGTTTCCAAACGTTCAGTTTCTACATAGGAAGTCACTTTCTTGACTTTCACCCTTCTAAGGGAGTGTGTGTTCAGCGAGAACCAGTCCTCAATGGCTCACTCTAGCACTTGCCGCTGCCTCTCAAGCCATAAAATGAGGAAATAAGGATATTTCAAAGTTGCACGTGTAACATTTCATAAATTCATTTAGAACAGTTCTAAGAATGTGTATCACATGATTCCTTGAAACCAAAACTAATTAAATCATTACGAAATATAAAGATTTGATGTTGTATTCTGATTGCAATTAATGTCTCACAACTGGTGGCTTGGAAAATTAAAATTATAAATTTATTAATATGACCTGGTGTTTATATATATATATATATATATAAATAAAAAACAGTTTTAACAAGATATTTATTGATAATCCCAGTCATTTATTGCTTATGAGTGTTTATGGTGGGCTGAATGGATAAATATCACAGGGATAATGGAGATTAGGTTGCAGAATCATGGATATATCTCTCCACTCATGATGTTTTTTAAATATAAGACATTGTTTTCTTTTTCTAATTTAACTGCTTTGCAAGGGAAAATTTTGAAACAAGAAAATAAGGAAACCACTTGAAAAGAGGAATATGTCCCAAATAGATTTTGGGTTTTTTTATTTCTTATGTTTGGTAGAGGGTCTCACTAAGCAGGTCAGCCCACTGTGATCTTCCTGTTTTCAGCCTCTCCAGTATGGGATTATAAATCTGTGCCACCACACCCAGTCTGGGTAGCTGGCTCAGCCCAGCTGGGGTCAAGGCTGGAATGGGCAGTGGTGCCATGGATCAAACCCCTGTCCCTGTGCTTGCCTAAGCAGGCTCTTAGTCCACTGAGCTATCTCACCAGCCCTCTGAATAGATTTTTAAATACTTTGTTGACGATCCAACATTTCTAAATTTCTTGAAAAGAAAAATCCTCCTCTAACTCTATTTGCTGCAAAATAGAGTTTATAGATTCTGAGCCAAGCCACATTGAAAAAAAAATGCTTCCTTATGGTTAAAAAGGAGATTATACTTTCTGTTCTTTTCTTGATGCAAAATGAGCACTATTAAGAAGATGGTATCTAAGAATGTATCTGAAGTTACCAGTGCCAAAGCCAAATAGATTTGGACCTCTTCGAAAGCCAAGAGAGGTGAAAGGAGATACAGTCAAGCTAATTTTTAAAAGATGTTCCTTGTTTCCATCTTCCTTAAGAGTTTTTGTCTAGTCTTTGTGGTGCCCCATATCAGATAACTAATGCACATGGACTGATGATAAGGGATCAGAAATTGGAAAGCAGACAAAATTATATTCAGTTCTTAGCAAAGCTTGTTTAATTCTATTGATTTCTCTGTAAGGGTAGCTCAAATTTCATAAATTAGGCTGGAAGAAAGAACCTTTCTGAGAATAGTGCTGCTCACTTCAAAAATATTCAGGAAAAAGAATCTTAGTGGAGGAAAATGGTGGAGGAAGATGAGCCCCGCACAGCAATTTCCAAGGGTAGGGTAACAAGTCGTACTTTTTTAGATAGAGAGTGAAGTCAAATCAATGAGAAAAGCTTTGCTGTTCATTGGAATGCGTACATGGGAAGAGGTTGCTAACATTTTGCTGAATGATCATTTTTGGTGAACCCTTCTACTTCATGCATAACACTTTTCCTCTGATTCAGATTCTTGTGCTTGATTACTACACTCAAGAGTAGAAATAACGTGAAGCTGAGATAAACTGAGTTTCTGAATCAATCTTCAAATTGATAACAAAATCTGAATCCTTTGAATGCAAGCTATTTGCAAAACCTTAGTATGTTGATATTAACAAATACAAGAGCACATTTATCAGGTTACTATTGATATCTTTCCTCATAGTTCAACATTGGTATAATCTTTGCTATAATTTTCTATTTCTTCTGTAATACATCAGCAAACTTTGTATCTAAAACCAACCTAAAATTGTAAGTATTTGTTATACTTTACAGATCTGGAGTTCTGGAGTCTGAAATACGGTTCACTGTGCTAAATGTAAGATCTTACCACAGCTGTGTTCTTTCTAGAAGTTGTTTACAGGAACCATTTTTGTTTGTTTGTTTTGTTTTGCTCTGTTTATCTTTTCTGGCTTCTAGAGGCTGTTTGAATTCCGTGGTTCATTGCCTCTTTCATCTTTGCAACCAACAGTGGAGAGTCCTCCTCATATTTTATCTCCCCTGTACAGACCTTCTAGCGATTCCCTTTGCACCTTTAAGGATTCTTGTGATTACATTAAGCCCAGGATCTTGTTATTATTTTGAAATCCTAATTTCATCTGATATCTTAATTCTCTTGTTTCATGGCATAGTCATAGGTTCTGAGAGTCGAGGTAGACATTTCACAAGCTATTACTCTATTTACATTGTGGTTTAAAGCAGTAAAAGCTTCTCCATATTAATATGCATAGTAGCTTCATCTCCATATTACCAAAATCATCCACAGTCTTTAAGACAAAGTTCTTGCTTGCTAAAACTGAGCATGTTCACTCTCACACATGCCTAGCTAGGCATACATTCACACACTCACACACATTTGTTTCAAAAGACTATATTTAGTGGGGCTGGGGAGATGACTCAGTGGAATAAGCGCTTCCCTGGCAAGCGCAAGGGCCTGAGTTCAATCTCTGGTTCTGAAAAAAAAAAAAAAAAGACTATATTTAGCTGTATGATACTTTCAATAGCTAACCCTTGGTGAGTTCTGGGTTGTGTTAGCTTCCTATGACGGTCACTGAAATTACCACAATAGTGTGAATTAAAAATAGAAATGGATTATCACACAATTCTAGTTATATGAAATTTGATCATTTTTCAAAGCACAAGGTTAAAATTTATATCAAGGTTAGGGCATTATTTAATACTTTTCAATTAATATTATGTAAGGAAACTAATATGGTCAAGGAATGTGATTTATTTTATTATTGAATTTTAGTCCATTTCTATCTCTAACTGAAAATTTGTGTTAGCATTTTATTGTTGTGTTCTCCTTCCATTTCATAATTAATCAAGTTTATTTCAACATGTTTAATTTTCCATCCTTTGTAGGCTTTTTATTTTTACTCTTCTCTGGGTCATAAATATTTCAGAGCTAAAAGATAAACTCAAGGGAAAAAAAGGCTACTTCACACATATGCTGCTGAAAATTAAACAGACATTCTTTGGTCAAATTTTAGCATCTTCAGTGTGTGGCCTTATATTCCTAGTTTCCTAGGAGAATTTTCTTTTATGTACCATAATAGCAATAGCTGTATAAGCCAAAGTCACAACACTTCAGGTTTCTCAAAGCAACAGCAGGACAAATCTATTCTATTCATACTTTTAAAATGTATCTATTTGCTAAAGGTGCAATGGGACCTACAAAACCTGTTATTTTACATTTAAGAGATAATGTTCATTTTTATGGATTACTCACAACACTATAGGATAATATGTAAAACTTGTTCACTAGAACAGTTTTTTTTC
>NW_004524823.1:1118953-1120179 GCF_000260255.1 Octodon degus
AAAGACTAAGACGTAGAAAAATAAAGTGAAAACATTAACCTAGATAACTTCAAAGTATGACTATAAATAGCTCAGTAACATACAAGGCTTCTAATAAAATACCCTTTCTGTTCAAAGGCAGAGATTATTTATGAGGATTGCAATTAACTATAACACATAAAAAAGGAAAAAGAAGGAAAGAATGGACAAAAGAAAGAAATTAATGGAAAGAAAGACAAAGGGAAAGAGGGAAGAAAGAAAACAAGGAGGTACAAAGGTATATGATGATTGAATTTAACTGATAACTAAACAGATACAAGAAGTTAGAAGACATAAGAAGCAATACATCCTGAGGGAAAATCAGAGAAATCCTGATAAGTCATGATAAAAGCAAAGTAATAATTAATATTTATACAAAGTCATGTGTACTGTACACATATGCTCAATGCATGCACGCAGAGAAAAGGAAATAATCAGATTTGAAGATAATATCCATGGCTAAGGAAAATAGGGCTATAGATGGAGATTTGAGAACATAAGAAGAATGAACATAAGAAAAAAATGATGAGGAGGAAGTTTAAATTGAAATTGAAAACAGGCAGGTAGAAATTGAAAGCACTTAATGAACGGAGAAAAACACTATACAGCAAACCCTATGCAACAGCTGTTGATGTGGGAGAAAATAATGTGACATGTAAAGAATTAAAAGTAGTAACTAGCCATTTTAAATGCTTGCAAACACGAAAATACCCACTGGCACTTTCAAAATGAAACACTATCATGAAAATAATGTCTGCCATTTCTCCTCATAATGGTATTTATTCTGGAGTACAAATTAGCCCAGACTTCTCCTCCTCAGGGCAAATATGAGACAATTTATGGAGCTTTTAGGAGGCTGAGCTTCACCCTTCTGTGGTTGTAGATGGCTACTTGGTGGACCAGACCGAGCTAAATACAATTGACTAATTTAAACTCTTCCATATGTGTGAGTGAGGGAACTGGAAGATTTAAATGATTTGCAAATGTGTCACTTGTGTAGCATCTAGATATTTCCAAAACATTAGCTAATTCTCTGTAAACTTCCAAAATGTACTTAGGGAATCATCACAGGCTAGTGATGTGCCTTGCTGTCTTCACTCCCAGTGCCTCCGCGGTGATTCTTGGGGCCACAGGTGCACAGGGACTGCACACTAGAGACGCTAGTGCCCAACTTTCATGACTCCTGCAACTGTACCACCTGATTTCCA
>NW_004524823.1:1121944-1122805 GCF_000260255.1 Octodon degus
AATAAAACTTTGAAAAAAATAAAAATAAAACTTGGTCTTAATGAATAGAGTGATTTGTTCTAATGATGTTTGTAAATAGCATAACATGTCCGCATCTTGTACAGCAATTAACCACTAGGAAGAATGTATGCAATGTGTGAATATTGAAACTGTCCTACCAATTTGATTTGAAACTGTCTCATTGCTATTTGTTTATCAATAAAATTATGGGAAAAAATAAATAAAAATTGGTCCTCTGGAAGCTGCCTAGCTCTAGAAGTGCTCCATGTCTTTGAAATTACTTTCTTGAACCCTGTAACCATAAGAGCACAACCGCACATGCAGGATGCCTGATTGTACCATGGCACCAGGCTTCAAAAAGTTTATCATTAACCTGCCCTTGTAGGCTGTTCTCTCTCCCCTTTGTCCTTCCTGCTTGTGCATTATACAAAAGCCCTGGATCACCAGAAATTTGGGTCTGCTATTCTGGGAATGATTCTGATCAGTGATCAGCAATGTAAGTAAATCTGCCTCCAAATCCTGGGTGCTGTTCCAGTGTTTCTTCCTGCCACTCCATTCCTTTTACTTCTGCATGGGAGGATCAGACCTCTGTCCCCTTCTCAGCCACTATTAACTTAGTCCAAAAGTATGTGATTCAGTTAATCACCTTTTTAATGAATGATATTTTTGGGTTTTCCTTGGTTACTGCCTCTGCGTAGAAGTAGACTCTTACTTTTCTCTGTTCACCTGTCTTCTCACGGGCCCACCATCAATTGCTTTGAATGAAAATTCTAGAGAAATCTGTGGATGCTGCCTGCCTCTAGTCTGCCATCTTTTTGCTCTCTGCTTGATTTTACTTTATATTCATTTGGGATTTTTTTT
>NW_004524823.1:1130187-1134556 GCF_000260255.1 Octodon degus
GGCGCAGGGTAGCAGGAAACTCTCCGCACACTCACCGGACCTGGGCTAGGACTTTGGGATTTTTATAACAAACATTGGTGTAGCTAAAGTGCCAAGAGTAAATACAAACTGAATTAAATAAAATGATTATTTAAATTACTTTAGAAAAGTAGATAAATGTACTTAAGTCAGGCATGGTGATGCACATGGGCAATCCTAGTACTTAAAGGCTAAGGCAGGAGAAGAGCCATAAGTTTAAGGCCAGCCCTGGCTACATAATGAGCTTATAGCTCATCTGAAACACATAGTGAGACTCTGTCTCAGAAAAAAATATTTATGCCACAAAAAACTTTTAACTTTTTACTTTACTAAAGAAATAAGAAGATATTCTAGGCCATAAGTAGAAAAATGATGAAGTGTAAAAATGCCTGCTGACAGGCATTTTCTAATTCAATTTTCACTGAAATTCTGGGGTTAATTGTCCCTTCTCTAAATTTAGATGTAGTAATAATTTCACCAAGTGTAACTGAAGTTATAATTAATATCTTTGAGGCATTTTTCATGATCAATATTCTAAACATTCAGCCTGTCCCAGTGCAGATAAATCTCACAAAGCCACAGAGAAGACTCTGGTATACCTGTTTGGCAAATGAGAAACCTGAAAGGTTTTAGTATGACCAAAGTATCAGTGAAAAGCACAAATTTGAACCAAGTAACCTGCTTTCAAGATCCTTTATCTTAAGTACAGGAAAATGGTGAGGTTTACATTGCTTACAGAGAGACAAACACATGAAATGTTGTGAGGGAAAAAAAATCTACACACAGAATAAAACACATCAAATTATATTTATCTTTTCTCTCTGCCTTCAAGAGAAATGTGTTTTTTCTGTTATTCTTCTGTCAGTTATTGACGATAGGGAAAATTCAAATACTCATGAGAGAAAAATGACTAATGATACTTTGGTGGTAAAACTAGAGCCATTTTTAAAAATTGTGCTTAAGCTTTAGAGAGGAGAATAAACTGAAAAATTTCCAAAACAAGTATGCAGTAATACCCTAGGTCAAGATTAAAGAAAGAAAACAAAATTTCATGGCTAAAGCACAAAGCAAGGAAAGAGCTTTATTTAAACTTTAGGTAAGGAGCTGGTTCATAAGTGGCCTTGAACTCCGAAAGATGTTTCCTATTAATTCAGCTAAGTGGAGTACACTTAAATTTTGAGATGGTTGAAGACAAACAGGCTGAAAAATCACAAAAAATAAATTGTGAAGAGAGAATGTTGTCAATAACAACCTAAAGAGTTTGACTTTTGGAGTAGGTTACCCAAGGAATAGCTTATTAGAACCATGAAAGCTGAGAAGCCAAGGGCTGAGTGTTTTGTCATTAAAGACAACAAGGGAAAGTTGAAATATGTAGAAAGAAGAGGAAAAATTTACCTTGGGACCAAAGTCTTTGAAAAATTAGGAGGTTGAGCAGCTTGTAGGAGATCTCTCTAAACAAAACAATTAGACAGTATGGTAGAACGAACATTTAGATGAACATCTCCCAAAGAAAGAATAGCTGCAATGTCTGGAAGAGGCATTAAGTGTTTTGTTTCTTCACCATATCCAAGAAGTTTCTAGTGGTTCTAATTCACACCTCTCAATATAGAATTTTGGATTCCCATCCCAGCTTGTTCTTTCACTTCTTTTATTTCATTCTTTAACTTTAATATCATTTAAGTATTATACAATGTGTACATGTATTAAAACATCACATAGTAACTTATTGATAGGCCATTTTCATGTTCTTCTGCATGAGTTAAAATAATTTCATTTAAAATTTAAAAATTAGGGACTGGAGAGATGGCTCAGTGGTCTAAAGCACCTACTTGGAACAAGCTTGGCAAAGCACAGGGACCGCGGTTCGATCCTCCAGCACCACATGCCAGCCAGCCGCGCCCCCTGGTGGGCTGAGCTGGCCACACACACACACACACACAATAAATAAATGTTAAAAAAAAAATTAAAATTTAAAAATTAGTGTTACTCATTTCCCCCAATAGTTAATAGTTAATATTAAATTCCCCAACTGTAGAATCTATGTAACTTCTTCCCTTTGACATGTTTAAAAACCTTGCTTGTCCTAAATGGCTTCAATGATTTTTTTCAGTACATTATGTGAAATATGCCAACCTCCTAAATAAAACCAATAGGTCAGCAGCACTTAGCCAGGATGCTGGAGGAGACCCAGACCCAGGATCAGCCCATGGAGGAGGAGGAGGTGGAGACCTTTGCCTTCCAGGCAGAAATTGCACAGTTGATGTCCCTGATCATCAATAACTTTTACTTAAACAAAGAGATCTTCCTGAAGGAGGTGATTTCCAATCCATCCAATGCTTTGGACAAAATTAGGTATGAAAGCCTGACAGATCCTGGTAAGCTTGACTCTAGCAAGGAGCCGCACATTAACCTCATTCTGAACATGCGTGATCGTACCCTCACCATCATGGATACTGAGATTGGAATGACGAAGGCTGACCTGATCAATAACTTTGACACCATAGTCAAGTCAGGGACCAAGGCCTTCATGAAGGCTTTGCAGGGGGGTACTGATATCTCCATGATTCACCAATTCAGTGTGGGTTTCTGCTCTGCCTACCTGGTTGCTGAGAAAGCGACTGTGATCACCAGGCTTAGTGATGAGGAGCAGTATGCCTGGGAGTCCTCAGCAGGAGGGTCCTTTCACTGTGAAAGCACACATGGGTAAACCTATGGGTCGAGGAACAAAGGTTATCTTACATCTGAAAGAAGACCAAATTGAGTACTTAGAAGAAAGAAAAATAAAAGAGATTGTGAAGAAGCATTCACAGTTCATTGGTTATCCCATTACTCTTTTGTGGAGAAGGAACAAAATAAAGAAGTGAGTGATGATGAGGCTGAAGAAAAGAAGGACAAAGAGGAAGACAAAGAAAAAGAAGAAAAGGAGTCTGATGACAAGCCTGAAATAGAAGATGTTGGTTCTGATGAAGAAGAGGAAAAAAAGAATGATGGTGATGAGAAGAAAATTAATAAGTATATTAACAAGGAAGAACTGAAAAAAATGAAGCCAACTTGGACCAGAAATTCTGATGATATTACTAATGAGTATGAGGAGTTCTACAAGAGTCTGTCCAATGACTGGGAGGATCACCTGGCAGAGAAGCATTTTTCTGCTGAAGGACAGTTGGAAATCAGAGCTCTTCTTTTTGTCCCATGACTAGCTCCTTTTTGACCTATTTGGAAACAGACAGAAGAAGAACAACATCAGGCTGTATGTCTACAGAGTTTTCACCATAAATAACTATGAGGAGCTGGTCCCCAAGTACCTGAATTTCATCAGAGGGGTGGTGGACTCTGAGGGTCTCCCTCTAAATATTTCTCGGGAAATGTTACAACAGAGAAAAATTTTGAAAGTCATCAGAAAGAATTTGGTAAAAAAAAGTACTTAGAATTGTTCATTGAACTGTCAGAGAATAAGGAGAACTACAAGTTCTATGAGCAGTTTTTTAAGAACATAAAGCTTGGGATGCATGAAGATTCTCAGAATCGGAAGAAGCTTTCAGAACTGCTATGCTACTGCACATCTGCTTCTGGAGATGAGATGGTTTCTCTCAAGGACAGTTGCACCAGGATGAAGGAGAACCAGAAGCGAGATATCTCTATTACATCACAGGTGAAACCATGGACCAGATAGCTAACTCAGCCTTTGTGGAATGGTTCCAAAAGCACAGCTTAGAAGTGATCTACACGATCAGCCCATCAATGAGTACTGTGTCTAGCAGCTGAAGGAATTTGAGGGGAAAATTTTAGTGTCAGTTACCAAGAGAGCTTGGAACTTCCAGAAGATGAAGAGGAGGAGGAAGAAAACAGGAAGAGAAAAAGACAAAGTTTGAAAACTTGTGCAAGATCATGAAAGACATCTTGGAGAAAAAGGTCAAAAGGTGCTCATGTCCCATGCTGTATTGTCACAAGCACATATGGCTGGATGACAAACATGGAAAGAATCATGAAAGTCCAAGCCCTAAGACACAACTGCACAATGGGTTACATGGCAATTAACCTGGCAATAAACCCTGACCATTCCATTATCGAGACCTTGAAGCAAAAGCCCAAGGCAGTTAAGAACGACAAGTCTGTGAAGGATTTGGTTATCTTACTGCAAGCAACCACACTGCTGTTCTTTGGCTTCAGCCTAGAAGACCCACAGACACACATAAACAGGATTTACAGGATGATCAAGAGGGATCTAGATATTGATGAGGACGACCCCACCGCCGACACTGCTGCTGCTGTTAATAAGCAGATGCTGCCCCTTGCAGGAAATGATGACATATCACGCATGGAAGAAGTCGACTGAGCTCGGCCCAAAGAA
>NW_004524823.1:1134656-1141321 GCF_000260255.1 Octodon degus
GATTTTTTTGTTAAGTCTGTGTGGTATGATAACTGCTTTTAAGGGGAAGATAAGATTTCTACTTATGTACTCTGATATTTTAGGCACTAAAGCAGAGCTAACAGTGCTTTCTCTAGTTTCATCTTGGTTTATTTTAACAGACTGAGACATTTGTGGTCGGATGTAACTTAATTGTTAACTTTATGAGGTCTGAAGTGCTTAGTTACTAAGGCAGATGATTCCTTAGTAGGCCAAATCTTGTGTCTCTGAAGTGTTGAGATTCCCTGATGTTTAAAGGAATATTTGTTAAGACAGTTTGAGTTTTCTTACAGGATCTTTCTTAAAACTCTTCCCAGTAGTTTCAAATCTACATGTCCTAGGTTTCTAAAAGTGCATTATACTAAAAACTTTACGGCAGGAGCTGCACAGGCTGGTTTTCCAAAGGAAAATATTGTTTGAAGGGGGAAACAACTTCCTAGGGGTACAACAGAACTATTTCAAAAATCATTCTGAACAAGGCCTGTGAATGGAAGTGGAGTGCCCAGGTCATATTCTAGTTTAAGAGGTAATAAATACAGCTGAGTTTGAAAAAAAAAAGAAGAAAAAGGTCAGCTAGTGTTTAGATGCAGAAAGTCATCATCAAATCTCATGTGTTCAGAAACACAGCTTGGGTAGTGCTATTGGCCTATGGGAATGTGACTGTTGGGTTACTGGTAGGAGGTGGGCACTGATTGGAGAGGGGTCCCAGAAAGTGGAACTGAGTTTGTGTTCCCTGAACTCAAAACAATGAATATCAAAGGTCAAAGGAGCTTCCATATTGGAAGGTTTTATTAGGAAATAGGAATGGCTTTCGAGACAGTAAGGGTCCAAGTAAGTTCCCATTAATGCCCTTCAGGGCTTAATTCTACAGCAAAGTCACAATGCATAAACAACATAGATCAAACTACAATAAACCTAAAGAATTGTTTGTCTAGCTGCTTTTCCAGGGCACTTACCAAAGGCATACTGCTGACATCGTTAACCTTGCCTTATCTATGATCTCTCAATCTGGAACAATTGGGGAAGAGACAAGTCCAGGTATTCTGGTCACCCATGAGGATGTCAGACGCATATCTAGGCTTAATGAACTGAGTGCTACTATTTGCAGTACAGTCCTAAATTCTGCTTATTCTTAGAGAATTATGTAAGTCTGACCCCTGTGACTTTCTTCAGGCATAATTCTAATGTGTTTATTTTCACTCACTTCCTTGACAACGCAACTCATTTCTGGCTGTGTATTAATTTCAATCTATTTTAGCTACATATAATATGACCAGAAAGAATATGTCACACTCCTGGGCTCTTTCCTTCGGTACCTGGATCCTAACTCTCAGGTTGGGCAGCCCCTGAGAGTTTTCGATACCAGAATCCTCCTCCATGCCTTCCTGTCTTGCAGCCAGCCAAACATAGATGAATCTTAGATCCAAAATAAAATTATCCTTCTTTAAGTTAGAGTCTTTGGCTGTTTTATCATACTGACAAGAAAGCTATTAAGACTGTGTTGTCCACAATATGTCCTCAACCTTCCCTTCAAGCTTTTTCTCCTACCACTACTTACTTGGGACTTGAAGCTTAAGCAATAGAAGTTTTCTGTTATGCTTCAGAAGACCATGTAGAATTATCTTCTAGTACAATTAATTATTGTTGTTGTTAAGGATTATATCTAGATGTTTCCCAAGACAAGGCTGTGAAAGATGATTAGATTATGAGGCTTTATTGCTGACTTGCTGTCAGAAGTAAGTTCTGTTCAGAAAAATGTGATCAAGAAGCATGAACTGGAAGGTGTGTTTTCTCTCCTGGCCTCCTCCCTTGGCTCTCTGCTTCCTAGCCACCATGGTATGAGGAACCTGCCTTTGCCCAGGTCCTTCCACCATGCTCTTTCTGTGTATAATCCAGTTGAACAGAGACAAAAAAAACTTGTGAAATGTAAGCCAAAATATGGCTCACTTCCCCATTACATTTTGGTTATTGGGCATTTTGTTCTAATGATAATAAAATGACTAAAACAGATTTGTGTACCCAAAGTGTGGTGGTTGTTGTGATACAACCTGTCTATCTGGTTCAGAATCCATTGGAAATGGCTCTGGGCAAGAGTTTGGAAAAGGTTGTAGTGTGAGTTATAGACATCTTAAAATCTTATAGGTTAAAATTGATAGAAAATTCTGGTGCAGGTGTAGAAGAAGACTACAATGCTGACAAAATTGTAGACTGATAAGGTGAGGCTCAGGAGATTTCAATTGGAAAGAAAGACTCCATTAGCAATTTAGCTAAGGACCATGTGTGCTGCCCTGAGATAAATCTGTCTGCATTTTGCTCCTGCTCTTTGACTTGAAGAATACTAGTACAGCAGACTGATCTGGTCAAGCAAATTTCAAGGAAACTCAATGTTCAGGCTGTGCTGAGAATATTTTTGGCAGCTTTTAGACAGTTTTATATTGAAAATCAGGGCAAAATTAGAGAAGTTTATTGTTCACAAGAAATATAGTAGCTATAGGTTTGAGATTCAGGAAAGCTTGATTGTTTAAAAGATCATCACTAAAAATAAGCCAAGTAATTTACATTGGATGATACAAAGGATGCATTGTGGGCATGTGACAAATTCATAAAACCTTATTCAAGCTCCAAAAATATACTGGTTTTCTGGAACTTGGTTCATAACTTTGAGTTATCCAGGCATTCAGAGGCATCTGAAAAATATGATTCAAGGGGCACAACTATTGCCACCTCAAGGAAGACTTGTTATTATCAATGATGTGCTGGGTTTATAGACACACAAAATGTAAAAGTTGTGGAATCAAGGCTTAACCTGATTTCAGCAAAGGGCTTGCGATGCCAGCTGGTGTACCCCACAGGGGACACAGTGTGAAGCTCTAAGAGTGAGTTTGAAGGGAGCAACACCAGAAAGCAGTGACCCACAACAGCACAAGAGAGAAGCACACGGACTCGACCCAGAGTGCCATAAGGGCAAATCTGCCCAAGATCTTTGGAGTTTGTATCTTGCAGGTATGTGCTGCGAGTGCTGGACTTGGGGTTATAGGATTTAATGTTCACCCTGCTGGATTTTGCTCTTGCTTTTGTCTCATTTTTTATATCCATATATTTCTTCCTTTTGGAATGGCAATGCTGACATTGTGCCAGTGTCTGTCAGCAGTGTTCAATTTTTCTTTTGATGTTTACAAGGACTAATAGCTAAAATATTTTTTTATATTTCAGAGGAAATTTTGGACTTGTATTTTTCAGTGACACTGGAACTGTTAAGACTTGGGTCACTCATAGAGTTGGACTAAATGCATTTTGCATGAGGAGATCCACATGTGTTTTTGGGGAAATCTTAGAAGAGGGGCACAGAAATACCATGGCAAAACTCTACTAAGAGCATCGTTCACTTGTATGTAGAACTGTTACAAGTTGAATGGATTATACAGGCATTAGTAATGACTTGCTGGTGTGAGGTAAAACCTGGCTGGAAGAAACAGGTCACCAGGGCTGTGAATTAGAATGGTTATGTCCTTTCCCAGCTCCTCTCCTAGCTGTATGCTTCTTTGCCACCATGACCTAAGAAGCTGCCCTGTGTCCAAACCTTTACCCCACGTTGTTCCTATGTTCAAGCCTGCCAGATGTCCACTGAACCTATTGAAGCATGAGCCAAAATAAGCTTTTCCTCCCCTAACTGGCAGCTATGGGGTATTTTGTCCCATCAGCAAGATAGTGACTAAGACAGCTGCACTAAACCTAAAGTAGAACAATTATCGACATTATACCAGTTTTTAAGTTATCTGAAGGGTAATTATTTGACTAGTGTAGTGCCCAGAAGAGAATAGCACTTAAAAAGTTTATATAGTTTGATTGAATATAGTCTAAATTTCATTATCATTGATGGTGATACAAAATTTTCTGTATGAAAGAATGAGAATATTCTGTTTTTTAGGACTGTGGCAGCCTGTGGGCAGTATCAATAGTCTAGTGCTTCAGCAAGAAGAAGGTTTTTAAAGGCAGAATATGTGACATAGTAGCAGGATTACATCAACTCTGTATTGAAAAAATATAGGACATAACTGTTTTTCAGTCAGGTCTTGCTATGTAGTTCAGGCTGGCCTTTAACTCATTGTGTAGTCCACACTGGCATAGAACTTGTGGAACTTTCCTGCCTCAGCATCCTGAATTCTGGGATTACAAGCACATGCCACCACACCTGGCTTTAGAATGTAAACTTTTTAGAGATATGGAGTAAGGGACACAGCTAGGAAAAATGCATCATGAAAACAGATTTGAAGACAACTAAGTTTGCATTAATTTATACAACTTATATGGGTATTAATACTATTTGTAAATGTAGAAAGACTTTGGTGCAAATAAACTATTATTTCTAAATGGAACTTATTATTTTTAACTTATAGTTTCTAATTTTATTATTTCTAGCATGTGTTATACCCACATATGTGTTCATTCTTACTAAAAATAACTGAAGTAACTGTGTGAAGTTTGTCACTACATTTAAAATCACAGAGGATAAATCCTATGTTCTGGACCAGACAACCCTCACAAGTAATGGTAGAGAAACATATATACTTAGGGATTTCTCACAACATTTTCAGTGTCTTTTCATGTGGTTGATCAGATTGCGTTTCAGCAAATGTAACATGCCAGTGAACCCTGGCATTTAAGTTAATGAGGTATAAATGAAGACATAGCTTGTTCTCTGAATGGTTGTAACAACCTGCTGGGTCTCATCAATCATGAAGCATTTCATGCTGAGAGGAAACAACAAAGAGAGACATCAACAATGTTGCAGAAAAGAAGGGTTTCCCTGCTTTGAAATGAAAATGGGTATATACTTATACTCAACAGTGACAATCTACCATTAGAATACTTACAAATGTTTGAAGGTCTGTGTTATAATTATTTTTCATAAGGATGTTGATATACAATATTTTTAAAGATTAAGTTAATATACTTTTGCTATCTGATTAAACAAATATTAAATCAAAAAGGCTGTAAAGCCTATAATGTGAGAATTTGGGAGGCTGATCCAGGAGAATTACTGTGATTTTGAGACCAGTCTGGTGTATATGTATACCTGGACATATCCTTTCTGGTTTTAAGTGATTTTTTCACTTTAATATTATGTATGAATGTGTTGTGCATATCTAGAATTCAGCTAGAAAGATGGAGCAAAAATCTTAATGATCAACATTAGGAGATACTATCTCCAGTAGTCTATTCCTTGAAAATTAGCACATTTGCAGCATTTTTGTCAAAATGACAGCATTGTTAGTGTGTAAGTAGGGCCTCAGGTTGTTTCATTATATAATCCTCTGCACATTTCTCTAATCTTGACTATAAGCACTGCGATGGATAATCGTGTCAACTTAATTGATTTGAATGATGCCTAGGAGGTTAGTAAATCTCCTTGGACACTGCAATGGTGCCTGACCCTTTAGGAGCTAATGTGCTTCTCTGTTTACTTCTGTTTTGGATGCCATGCATTGGATAGGCAGCCTCTGCCATCCCTCTTGCCATAAGGTTTCTGCCTCTGAGCCAGCAGACCAATACTGAAACCATTAGCCAAACTAAAGTTCTCCCATATTAAAAGGCAGATGTCATGTATTATTGTGCCAGGAAATGGAACAATATATACATCAACACTGATACAATAAATTATCTGAAAGAATGTGTAAACATTTCTGAGATATATATATATATTTTTTTTTCCCAGTCATCAAAAGTTTTGATACTAATTAAGGATAGCAAGTTTATAATTTTGCATATATGTTAGTGTCCATGTCTGTATTTATACAAACTATATCATTTTTAAAATGAATATGTAGTACTGATGTATGAAAATATTGATGTGTACATACATTTTTTAAATTTTATATAATATAATAATTTTATGTATATATAATTTACTGATTTTGCATAAATGAGAGGGGAAAAGAGAGAAAGTTAGCTACAACTGTAAAAACATTGTCTTAAAATTTTTATTTTTTTTATTTTTTAGGGAAGTATCTACAAGGTGTTGAGGGTCTCACTACTAGATCTGAGTCATAGTGATCCACCTCTCTACAGCCTCCCAAAAGCTGGGATTACAGGCATGCACCACCATGACCAGTCTCAATTGCTGTCTCAGCATGCCCTGGGGGCGGGGCCAGCACTGCAGGCCCAGGGATGGAACCTGGGCCCTGTGCCTGCTTGCAGGTACTTTAATCCATTGAGCTATTTGGCTGGCCCAAAATTCTCCTAGAATTATTGGGCCAGGATGACAGATACAGATGAAGTCATCTACAGACTTAGCAAAAACAATTATTACCCAAAGTGACCCTGCAAATTTATCATAGGGATGACTTCTTTGAGTGAATCTTTTGTCTTTGCCCTTGAAATTAATATATTTAGAAGAAAATATTATTTCAAAATGATAATTTAATACCCATTTATGATATTTAAAAACAGATTCTTAGCAAAATGTAAACAAGATGAATTTCACTGACACAATTAAGATCTACTATATCAAGGAAATATCATTAATAATATAAATATGATAGATTAGTTTCCATTAATAGAGAGCAAGACATTGATGTTCTATATGTCATTGTTTCAATTACATGTTGTCCTAATAATACAGTAAGACAATTAAAAGTCGGAACTAA
>NW_004524823.1:1141476-1143474 GCF_000260255.1 Octodon degus
GTCCATTGTGATTTTTATCCTTTTCATTCCTAATTGTGTGGATTTGAGTCTTTTCTTTCATTTTTTTTGATAAGGTTATAAAAAGTTTTATTAATTTTATTGAGAAACAAATATCAATGAGAGTTTCAAAGCTGATTAATAGGACAGTTTTAATAATTAATACAATGCATATTGTTATCTTCTTAGTGATTATTCATAGTAGATGATGCAGACATGATATCCCGTCCAAATACTATTAGTGCAAATCTTCTCATTGAATTAAAAGAAAGTAGCTGTATATCTATCCTATTTTGTATATGCAGATACAAAATGGTCCTTCCTTTGTATCCCTTCTTTTTGTTTATTTTATTAGAGATGGATATTCCATTGCTATTTAAATATTGTAGGTGCGTGACTTTAGCAAAATAATCCAATATAGTCCAGTAGTCCATAATAGTAGTGGGTTATCCATTAGTCTGGCAATGTCAGAAGTTTTTGACTTGAGCCTTTCACAGCTCAGAATATTAACATAGCTTTACTTTTTTAACCTCATTTTTATACATAAAAATGTTTTTAAAAGTATTAAACTTATACACTAACATAGCAACGTACTAATTTTCTTATTTTAACTGAAAAGTCAACAGAACAAGTACAAAAACTGCAAGTATATTTTCTTTTTAGTAGAATTTTCATTACAAGTCCTAAATTTCGTATACAATTTCCAAAGAATGGATAAGATGATTTTGAAAAATAAAACGTTGAACTTTATCAAATTTCAACACAGTATGAAAACTTGTTTTTTTTTTCCTGGTGGTACCAAGGATTGAACTCAGGACCTTGAGCTTGCCAGGCAAGCACTTATTCCACAGAGCTATCTCCCTGGCCCCAAAACTTGTAATTAAAACAATGTTATTATGGAAGCAACATAAAGAAAGACACCAATGATTCTGAAAAAAGGAACTGAGGTGCAAGCACACCAGCAGAGAGTCTTCATATGTGACACAAGTTAACTACTAGCCAGTGGGGACCTTTTATTCAATAAAATGGCTCTGAAACAAAAGATCTTTACAATCATTTAAAAAATAATATATTGATAGCCTCTTTAATATTTACCATTTCTTAAGGAATAAAATAATTCAATTTATATGCAATTTTCTAAAGCCAATGATGGTTTCAGAATATCACCAGCTCTATTATTAAAAAGAGAGCGATACAAGATGGAGTCTCTGGAACTTCTAAATTCTATATTTACTATAATTTGCTAAGTTTGGAGGGAAATGTTTTGCTTCAAGTTGCCAAACGTCCAGTCTCTAGATATGATCACAGGCAGTACTATAGTCTCAATTAGAATTTTAGTATCTATTACAATATCATCTTTTAAAACAAAGGTACTTGTAATTACTCTTCTCGCAGAATGTTATATACAATGAAATTTTCAGAGAACTGTTCCAAAGCTGGGCTAGTAAAATCACTTTGCACCATTTAGGACATTTGCTGTTGAGAAGACAAATGGTTTCATTTCTTTTGAATCAATGAATCAATATATTTTCTAAAATAGACTGTATTGACTATGTAAAAACCACTTAGTGCCTATAAAGTACACAGAAAAAAAAAGAGAGAGAAATGTCCTACATTTCTGTAAGTACAAAAGAAACAGATAGGATAAAAAGGAAGACTAACTTTTGTGTGTAAGGCTAGAATTGCTCAGAATACCTGAGTGCAATTTCCAGGGCGCAGTGTGTCTATGCAGGCCAGCAGCAATTCTGCCATCTGAAAGCTTTGATTCCCTGTAGCTGGGCGCTTTTAGAAGCTGTTCATCCCTTACGGTAAACTTAGTCATTCTGCTGTCCTGGCAACTATGCACTTGGTGCACGGGCTGCTTCAGGCTATTAAGTTGTTCTTGTCAGATGACCTCCTCCCCCAGACAAATTGGAGCCAGTGGAGAGAGTCCTCGGCTGGATGCAGCTTACCGCAAGCATATGTCAAAGCCAGAGGGCTGGGACTGCCACTCACAGGCTG
>NW_004524823.1:1143894-1149074 GCF_000260255.1 Octodon degus
GAGGAGGGAGGGAAGGAGGTGAGGAGGCAGGAAGGGGGAGAGAGAGAGAGAGGGAAGAAAGGAGGGAGGGAGAGAGAAGAAGAGAGGGAAGGAGGGAGAGGCAGAGACAGAGACAGAGAGTCAGAGAATACAAAGGGTGAAATTGAATTATCAAAAATACAGTGAAAACCAAATTATCACATAAAGCATTGAGACTGAAGATAAAATGAAAATGATGAAAATTGTCCTTGTTAAAAACAAAACAACAATCATCATGAGAGTCACAGTGCCCTAAAGAAATCACAAGTTTTTCAAGAATCACAGATGAAAATTGTGTAACACATTTGTATGCTTAACTGAAGATATCAAAATGTTTTTAATTATACAGAAACTTTGGTCTTTAGAGAACGTAATATTTTAAGTATTTTAATTAATTTGAACTCTACATTGTAAACTTTTTTTTTTAAATTTCAAGCATCAGAGTCAGGTTTGGTTTATTTAACCTGGAAGTTCAATAAAAGAAGACTCAGTAGCTCCCACAGTTTTCAGCTCTCCGGAATGAAGTCTGTGAGTGGAGCAGACACAGTATTGCTGAGAGCTGAGGCACAGAGCAGTTGCACGAACGCACATTTGAAGACGTCCAGGGGTACAGAGTGTAGGTGCACCTCCGCACAGTGTACCTTGACCCTGACGAAGCCAGCTTAGCACACTCAGAACGCTGCAGGGCCAAGGCTGCTTTGAGGAGCCGCCACTGTGGGCAGCACTACGCAACCCTCAGAAAAACAGCTTTGTCATACTAACTGTTTTGTTAGTGGTCTTGTATTTTATGGATACTTTATTTATTTATTTATATTTGTGGAATTTCAATCGCTAGAGGTGGAAATGACTAATGGTGAATCCTAAATGAGATGCCACTAACCTGACTGCTGTTGAGCTGGAGAAATAAGTAACAGGGCCAGCCAGATAGCTCAGCAGACTAAAGCTCCTGCTTAGGCAGACACAGCGGCCGGCATTTCTATCCCCAGCACGCCAGTCTACCCCCTGGGGGCTGCGCTGAGACAGCTAATGAGACTGGGCATGGTGGCACAAGCCTGTAATCCCAGCTCTTGGGAGGCTGAAAATAGGAGGATCACAGTGAGTCTGATCTGTGTAGTGAGACCCCATAGACCCTGTAATAAATACATAAATAAAAGAAACAATAAAATAAAAAAAGTTAACAGGCTATTGAATTTTCAGTAGTGGGAGATGAGTTGTGTTTTACTACTTATCATAACAATCCATGGATATAATGTTGAAGATGTTTCCTACTCAATACTACATCTGAATTCTTGTAGTATCTTAGCATTCTTAAGTTTGATGTGACGGCCTCAGAGACCCTTCTGCTTGAACTACCTACTCCCTACTGCATTTAGAAATATTTCAATGCAAACCCTAAGTATTTAAAACAAAGGAGTTCCGATGAAACTCCTTTGACACATTACTATCATTTTGTGGGGTTTGAAACAAAGTATGACTATGTAGTTCAGACTATCCTTAATTTCACTATATAGCCCAATAGGGCCTCAAAATTGTATCAGTTCTTCTCAGTTTCCTGAATGTTGGAATTACGGCATGTATCACCATACCTAGATTAAATATTTTGTTTTATTTTATCAGCATATGTTTTCAGGACATATTTAGGTTCTTTGTGGGCAGTTGGTACACGTGCATAACACATCATCGTTCCTTTTTTCATCCCCTTTCTGTCCCTCACCCTTTTCCATTTGAGAAAGACCTATCTTCTTACTTCCTGTTATCATTTATTTTATTTTTTTACAGTCAAAGTTTTTCATATAAGAGAAAGCATTTGATATACATGCTTGTGTAGCTGACTGATTACACTTACTATTATTGTCTCAAAATACATGCACTTTCCTACAAATGACTCAAGTTTATCTTCTTATGGTAGGGTAGTACTGCATTAAAAAGAATAACAAAGTTTATTTATGCATTTATCTGTTAATTGACATAAGGCTGTTTTCTTAAATAGCTATTATGAAGTGTGCTGCTATAAACCTATTGCATTATGGATAGGGAAGGAATACTCCCAAAGTCATTTTAGGAAGCTACTAAGATCCTGATTTCAAAAATTAGTAAAAATTTCAAATAAAAAAGATAGCTACAGACAAATCTCCTTTATTTTCAAAAAAGCCTCATAAAGACATTACAAAGAGAATGTAACACATCATTTAAAAGATGATACATCATAACCAAGTATGTTTTACCCTAGATATGCAAGGATATTTCATTATACTACATAATATACTATAATAAACAGAAGTAAGAAGAAAAAATAATTACATGATGCTCTCAATACATGCATAAAAATCCTTTGGAAAAATCCAGCTTCCTTTCACATAAAAATACAGAAAAAAAGTTATGGTAGGACCTTATCTCCATCTCACAAAAGGTAATTATGTTACAACTGCCAACATCATGATGAATTGGAAACAATTTATGTATTCTTTCCCTCTAAAATCAGGAACATAATATGGATGTCCATTATTACCATTTGCATTCAATGTAGTGCTCAAAAAATCAAGAACCAGGGGCCAGGGAGATGGCTCAGGAGAAGAAGCACTTCCCTGGCAAGCACAAGGGACTGAGTTCAAACCCCTATTCTGGAAAAAAAAAAAAAAAAAAAAAGAAAAAAAAGAAAAAGCAAGAACCATTAGGCAAGAAGAAGAAATTAAAAGTTATTTTGCATAAAAATGTATAAGAGACTGGAACACCTACAATACCAGCACTCAGGGGCCTTCCCAGAGAGCTCTAGTCTCAGCCTGGAGTACACAACCAGACCTTGTCTCAATATATAAAAATAAAATAGAAAAGTTTGGCTGGATGTGCTGGTACAAGCCCGTAATTCTAGTGATCTGGAGACTAAGCATGAGTATTGTAAATTAAAGACCAGCCTGAGCTGCAAAGTGACTTCAATCTCAGACTGGCCTAAATAGAGAAACCTTGCCTGAAAAATAAAGAGTAAGAACTGAAGAAGTCAAATTGTCATTACTTAGAGATGACATGATTCTCTTCGTAAAAGACTGGAAAAAAATATGCCAAAAATCTATTAAAATTCATAACAAAATTCAATAATGTAGTAGGATACAAAATCAACACACAAAATCAATAGCTTTCCTATATACTAATAATGAAATCACAAAGAAAGATATTAGGAACAAATACTGTTGATGATAGCACCAAGAATAATTACATTTAGGAATTAACCTAAATCAAGTACTTGAAGATGCCTACAATGAAAACTATAGCACTCTAAAAGAGGAAATCAAATACTTCAAGAAATGGAAAGATATATTCTGTTCCTGCATATGTGAATCAAAATGGCCATTATCCCAAAATTGATTTACATATTTAATGCAATCCCAATCAAAATACTAAGAACATTCTTCAGAAAGTGAAGCAAACAATTCCAAAGTTCACATGTAAATAGAAGAGACTCAGAATAGTCAAGACAATTCTAGATAGCAAGAGCAAATGAGGAGTCATCATTAGTCCTGACTTGAAATTATATTACAAAGCTACAGTGATAAAACCACATGGTACTGGCATGAAAACAGATTTGATGATCAAGTAAAGTTAACAGAGGATGCAGATACAACCCCAAGACCGGACAACGATCTGATCTTTGACAAAGGGTCCAAAAACATACATTGTTGGAAAATGACTCTTTTTTAGGAAATGGTGTTAGGAAAAATGGCTATCCACAGGCAGAAGACTGAATCTAGGCCCTCATCTCTCACCATATATTAAACTAAAATGAAAGTTAAAGGATTATATGTCAAAAAAACCCATTCTATTTTAATGACATTTTTAACCTTTGATAGAACCATCACAGTTAGATATAAGAATTCTTTTGAATTTATAATTAAAAGTAAAATAAAGTTGAATTCTTCCATATGAGTCCTCTCTATTGTTTGAATGTAGTTCTATTTTTTTTAGTATATGACAAATTATTACATTGTTCTAGCAAATTTTAGTTTATGGGCATAAGTCACACCTGGCTGACAGGTATTAATGGTTGTTATGAATTCTTTGTTAGAACATATGATCAATCTAACCTGTAAAATTTAAATAGTGTTTTTCTATTATATCTTAAAGAAAAATCTACAGTAAATGTCAACTGGATCATGCCTTTGTTTCTCAATACTCAGTTCACTGAACATTCTGAATCAATTGGCCCACATCATTCAACAAGACCTGAACAGATTTTAAATACATTTTGACTATTTAAACCAAAGTACACATGAACAAGCATTAGTAAAATAGTTTGTGTACTAATGGAAACTTCAAATATATGGCAATAACAATTAAATATGCCCATAGTTGATAGTCTGGGAAATATAGATCTACACATTTATTCAAGTAAGAGAAAATTGATCAGTTCAAATACTCCATGGTTATAAGTCATGCCTAATTCCAGGCTTATTAGCAGTGAAACTGAAAAACTATGTGCATTGACAATTACTCCCAGTTTTCAGGATGTAGATCTGTATTTCTTTGGGAATGGATATGTGGCAATAGACCCACATACTAGAAACACAACCATAATACTTTTTTTAGAAAGCAAAGATCATGAATGGTCAGCACTGCTGATGCACACAAATATTACGGACATGGAACTGCAGATGAATATGAATACATACTCCTTTGGCAACATGTTTTGTGCACTCCAGGCCATGCCTCTAGGTGCAGCGGCCCAGTTTATTATTATGATTCATTGCTTCTAAGGTACACAACAAATGGAATCTTGGGCACTAAATTTCATAACAAACAAACTAAATGAATGACTCTCTCCTTCAAGTTCTAGAGATAAAAACACAAGGCAGTAGTTTCCTTCATATTTGGATCATCTGTGCCTGATTTGAAAATTGCTCTTGTCATTTGTTTGTTTTTGTACCATGGATGAAACTCAGAAGTTAAGGTTTAAGGCAGGCACTTAAGCTACTGGGTTATCTCCCCAGCCCCTGAAAATTATTAAAAAATAAAAAAATTAAATGTTATATTAGTAGTATGTGGTGATCTGCCAACAGCCTATGCTACCCAACATGGGAACTGTAAAAATGTGATGATTTGGGAAGATTTCATCATTAAATCATGCACTTGTCTTCCTCTTCCTCTTCCTCTTCCTCTTCCTCTTCCTCTTC
>NW_004524823.1:1150824-1179605 GCF_000260255.1 Octodon degus
ATATATATATATGCTGGAATTTACACAAAATATATACGTATATATTTTGAGTAAATTCCAGCACTTGTATACAGTTTTACGCTCACCTTTTGATATGATTATGAAAAGTGTGAGTGCATTTACAGACTCCCTGGGCATTGCGAAGGGGCCTAGGAACAGCGGTGTGCCAAGAGACACAGTGCTTGTTTGTCTCCTGTTGTGACGCCTCGCCAGTGGGAATGGATTTTGCTTTCAGGTCCTAGAAAACTGGGAACTGTCTGTTGCCATCCTAAGTGAAATCGAAACTGGTTGACTTATCTGACCTCAGAAAAATGGAACTTCGATGGTGTTAGGAAGACATACATGTTGCCTAAGCACAGGTGCAGAAACTAGCACCAACTTTCGTTTTATTTATTTATTTATTTATTTATTTATTTATTTATTGTCCCTTTTCAGAAGTTCACAGGGAGATCTTAATGATATGAGGGTCCTATAAAGAAAAAGGTAACTAAATTTATTTCATTAAAATATCACCCTAAAACATGTTTTACAAATTAATGACTGTTAATAAAAGAATATTAAATTGATTCCCTGTGAGTTACATAAAATACAAAATTACTAATTAATATTCCCTACAGAGAATTCAAGCTATCCAGTCTATTTTTAATGTTAAAATTAAGTTAAAATATTATAATCCTATACGGTGAAGACATCTAAAAATACACTGTGGTTTAATGTAATAACTTTATATGTAATGCACATATGTTCTCTATCTGCTAATCTAGGTTTGCAATAATTTGCTAAAGTGACCATACTTACTGAATTTTGCATTATATTTTCTGTTTTTTTTATTACAGACTTTTCTGTATGCTTCAGTTTTGACTCCTCAAAAAAAAGCCAGTTATAACAGCTCTATAGATACTCAAGGGTTACTAAGTCTACATGAGACATTGAATGCGGATCCTTAAAAATTCAGCCATTGCCACAGAATTTTTTAGGTTCGAAGTTTACATATGGGTAGAAACAAGACCCTCATAGGTGAAATAAATCAGACCCACATGTGTAAATATCATATAGTCTCCCCAGTATAAGAACTCAAAAGAAGAAATAAAAGTAGAAAGGTATAACACAATTAAAAAGAGCGAGACTTTGAGGATTAGACAACTAAGAGAAGGCAAGGAAAAAAACTAGGAAACATGATGGGTCAAAGCCATATATTTATATGTACATGATGGGTAAGGCAGTGATCCTGAGAATTTTCAGCAGGTTTTCAAAACTACCAGTTAATTGGTAGGATTCTCTCCCTCACTAACTATATATGCCGATAGCTGTGAACTAAGCAACTGCACTGAAGATAGCAATGTGCAATAGCAGGGTCATGCTTGTAATGCCTGTCATTCTGGCCTTCCAAATACGTACTGCTTGTTATGACATATCAATTACTGCCATATTGTCCCTCAAGTAAAGATTTGTGTTTTGAAAAAGGGTAATAAATGAAAACAAGAGACAAGAAAAAAAATTTTCGCAGGACTGTCCTGCTACAATGCTCTATAGGGTTAGATTTCTAAACTTCTGTGTAAAAATATGTAATTGTTAATTCCCACTTTTAAAAATATTGCTTTACGTTTTTAATTTTTCTCTTCATTTTCTGTAAGGACTTAAAGGTTAACATATCAGTACTTGATGGAAAATACCTGTTCCATGTTATGCCTAAGATGTTTGATATTCAGACAAATAGTGTAATAAAGCTCTACTGCCTATGTTTTAAGGTGATAACAATAAGCTTCTCTTCTGGAGGGTTAACAACCTAAGTTTGCAGACCAAAAATTAGAGAAAAAGAAGGGCTGCAATGACAGTCAACATTTTGAACTTGAAAAGCTGTAGCCTTTTAAGGTGAGTGAAGACTCAGAACATAAGAGAACCTGTAATGTAACATCATGTAACTCAGTTGTGTCCCAAATTTTCTGATCAAGGAGATTATGAGGCCACAGAGAAAAGTGAGATTCACATGAGAAAACATTCTCTCAGGTTTTCACAGTGAGCAAACTGGTCAAGCAATGGCCATGACTCATCCACAAGGCTGACACTGACATAGGATCTGCAAACTGCAGTACAAAGTTTCAGGATAAATCCTGAGGGGATTTGACTGACCTTATCAGGTACAAAAGCTACACTTCTTGTTACATAGGTCTTGCTTTATCTTGTTTTTAAATCATCGAGCAAAAAAGTATAAAAACTAAGTATAAAAAGTAAAGACATATTAATATGTTGAGCTATAAAGGGCTCAAGTAAACGACTTCTGATATTGCCAGTATTAAGGAAAACTCACTACTATTATGGACTACTGGACTACATTGGAATATTTTGCTGAATTTATGCACCTATAATATTTAAATGACAGTGGAATACCCTTCTCTGACAACACTAAATAAAAAGGGGATACAAATAAACAACCATTTTGTATCTCTATATTCAAAATAATTATGATAGATATACAGCTACATTTTCTTAATTCAATGAATACAAAGATTTGTTCTAATAGTGTTTGTTGACAGGATATCATGTCTGCATCTTGTACTATGAATAGCCACTAAGAGAACAACATGCAATGTATTAATTATTGAAACTGTCCTACTAATTGGTTTTGAAACTGTATCATTGATATTTATTTCTCAATGAAATTATTAAAACAAAGAAATTTTAAAAAGACCCTCAGAGTCTGGTGACAACACTTATATAGTTTGGTTAATGTGTAAGTTTCTGTGTGTAACATTCTAGTACATAGATCTACATTAAAAAATTCTCCCAAACATTCTTTTTAAATTAGTTTATAGGAAAGTAGCTACTCATGTAGTTAGTCTAGGTGTCTTTGGTTCTTAAGTCTTAGGTAAAGTTTTTAAATGAGATTATTTAAATTAGTGGGCAAAATAAAAGTAAACAGTATTTAAAATTGGTGTCTTACATTTTTATTAGGATATTGGTCAATCAATTTATATTTATTAAAATATAAACATGCAATGTCCTGTGTTTTTTATGTTTCAAGCAAAATTTTTAGGGTTTTGTTTTTTCCACAAAAAAATAAATGAAAATATGATTTCTGTGAATAATGTAAAATTAGTTAAGACAACTTAATTTAAAAAATGTAAGTCATCAGTTCTCCATGTTAATTCAAGTTTTCTTGACTTCTTCAAGTTTATAAAAAAAGATATTTGTATTTATTAAATGTATTGTGAAATTATTAGATATTTAATGGGATTGAAATTACTTTCTTAGGACTCAGAAGAACCCAAATTCTTATACAGTGGTTCCTTGAGTTACAGTGGGCCTCATATATGAACAACTTTGTTTATGACCAGAATTTTAGGTTTTCTTATGTCCAAAGGCTTGAATTATGACCTGAATGTTGACCACTTGTGTGGCTGTAAATAAAGATTCACTATGCCAGAAAAGCAAAAAGGAAAGCATATGGCAGTGTCAGTCCAAGCCCTGAAACACCTTTTTTTGGATGTGGTTTTGGTTAGTGCTTTATATGATCACTACAAATCACTGATATCAAAACGGCCCCAAAAAGCTAGAAAAGAAACTAAGTAAAGAATAGAAGTAAAGAAAGCAATCACACATGAAAAAGAAGGAAAATATGAAGAAATATGAATGTGGTATTCATGTGACTAATCTTGTTCGTATGAACAGCAGGTCAAAACCCACCATCCCTTCTTGCAGAGAAAAGATTTGTGTAAAGTAGCTCTTGTCGCTAAAGGTGTTAGGGTCATTAGTAAGTCATGGTCAGGTGTTAGATGAGGGAGAAAGACTGTTTACTGTGCTAGGGTGAATAAATGAAAGGTGGGTGACAGGTTATAAGCCATATAAGCCTGTAGTTTGTGAAAAATGAACTATAAATATAAATTTTAGAAAGTATAATCCATCATCAAGTGATAAGGGTGAAACACTATATGCTGGTAAGGGGTGGATTCAGAATTTTAAAGTGAAGACTAGGGTTCATGACATAACTAAGCATGGTGAAGCAGCCAGCGCTAATAGAAGCATTGCTGAAAATTACATGTGCCACTTCAAAATGATGACACAGAGAAATGGCTTTTGTGCTCATAAAGGTTTCAACCCTGGTGAAATTGGCCTTTTCTGAAAGGAAATGCCCAGAAGAACAGATAGTATCCAGGAAGAGAAGAAAATTCCGAGTCACAGATCTATGAAGGACAGATTGATCTTATTGCTCTGTGCTGAGGCAAGTGGTGACTTCAAAATGAAGCTGCTTCTGATGTATCACTCTGCAACAATTAGTGTATTTATTTATTTATTTATTATTATTTTTTATTCTTTTGTATTTTAGGGAAGGGTCTACAGGGTGTTCAGGGCCTTGGTACCTATTTACAGCTTCCCAAGAGCTGGGATTACAGGCGCTTGCCACCACGCCCAGTCTCATTAGCTGTCTCAGTGCATCCCCTGGAGCAAGGGTGGTGGTGGCGCCAGCAAGCAGGCCAAGGGGATCAAACCCCCACTCCCTGCACATGCTTGCAGGCACTTTAATCCACTGGGCTATTTGGCTGGCCCAACACCTAAGGTATTTAGAGAAGATACAGTCATGAATAATAGGCTAGGGGTCAAGTGGAGAGCTAATGAAATATCATGGGTGATGAGAGTATTTTTCCTTAAGTGGGTCAGAAGGGTTGTTTCTGTCTTACTGTTAAGAAATATCTCGATGACAAAGCTCGACCACTCCAGGCTCTCCTGATCATGAACAATGCACCTGCTCACCCATGAGATTTGGAAGAAGAATTAACTGAAGCCATCCACAGAACTCTGTTGAGCTTCCCACCTAGAACAACTCCTCTACTGCAGACAGTGGACCAGCAGGTGGTGGCTAACTTTAAGAAGCTATATACCAAGGAACTGTTTTTAAAGTGCTTCAAGATGGCCTCATCTCCATTTTAACCCTGAAAAAGTTCTGAAAGAAACATTGCAACCTGTTTTCTTTGAGGAGTTAATTGAGAAATTCTGGGCCAATGTCTCTAAGGACACTAAAATTTGACTTGTGGAATGTATACTTTAAGAGACTTTCAAGGCTGTGCAGAGGAACTGGAGCCTTTAGCTGATCCTGTAGTTGATGAAATCACTATGGCAGAGTCCATAAGATTGCAAGTAGATGGTGGTGATGTTGAGTAGTTGGTGGAGTTGCACTTAGAGGGATTGCCTACAGAGGAACTTCAGCAACTTCTGGCTGGGCTACAGAGAATGGCAGGTGAGGAGCTTTCTGAAGAGGAGGGAGTACCAACTAAAAATGCAGCAAAGGATTTCTTCTGAAATAAAGGCAATCATGAAAAAAATGGACAAAGATACAAGCATTTGCAGCGAAGACCCACCCAACAGAGAAAAAGCTGATCAAAGCATTCATTTGCTTGCAATGTCACATTATATGAGAGGACAGTGCTAAAGAAAAGACAGAAACAAACAACCTTAGATTAACTTTTAATTCTGAAAAAGTTGATACCTAATGAGCAAGAAGCAGGACCAAGAGGGCTTGTGACTCTCCCAGGGAAAGAAGGGACATCAGAGCCAGAATCTTGATGTTCTTATGGAAAATGACTCTCCTTCCAAACAAAAATTAGTCTTCATTTCATCCTTCTCTCCTAAAAGCTGAAGATGTCAACTAAAACAGTGAGGAGAGTATGGAATTGTTGTTTCAGGTGAAACAGGCAGCAGGTAGCTTGGATAAGATATAAGGGGCAGAAAGAAGGCCGTTGACTGTTAGTTGCTGCTTCTGCACTGCTTTACTGCTTTGCTGGCTTCCTGGTCCCTACACCATGCACAGTTTCTCCTCTGCAGTATCCCCTCCTGTGCCACCCTACCTTGGCGCCAGCCAACTGTCAACTGAAAGCTCTACAAACTGTGTGATAAAAAGGAAATGTTTCTCCTTTACTTTGGGGTATTGGGTATTTTGTCTCAACAATGGAAAAAGTAATTAAGACAGCTTCCTCCAAGACTTGAAAAAATAAGGGTTTAACCCAATTTTCTTTTCTCCTTCATTTTTTTATATTTTAGGGAGGGATCTACAAGATGTTCAGGGTCTCACTACTAGATCATACTCATAGTGATTTGCCTGGTTACAGCCTCCCAAGAGCTGGGATTACAGGCGTGTGCCACCACAGCCAGTCTCACTTGTCATCTCAGCTCTCCCCGGGGGCAGGGCTAGCCTGTGGAATTGAACCCCTAGCCCCTGCACCCGCTTGCAGGTGCTTTAATCTGCTGAGCTATTTGGCTGGCTCAAGAATTTATTTGCACATTCTATTCTAGAATGTGTTTTTTTATTTTTTGCTTAGTTTATTTTGCTGTGGGGGAGAGACTATGAGGGATCAAACTCATGATCTTGCGCGTGTTAGGCAGGTGCTTATGCTACTGAGCTGTCTCTCCCAGGCCTTCCATTTTTTTTCATTTTTGTCCACTGATACATTGACCATCCAGTTTTCCTGACACTCTTGCTGGACCCTGTTCCAACAAGTATTATTAAGGAATTAAATGTGATTAAGCTGGTTAACATGGAAAAGTTAGAGTTTTTACAATTCATAATCCAACATACTTATATACAACTAAAATCTCATCTAAATGAAAAGTGTTTTAATATGTTGATCTATTTGATAAAAATGTATAAAAACACATACTTAAAGTATTTATGTTTTATTAAGGTAATTTTTTATGTTTTCTGCCATGGGACTTTTTATTTACAATTAGCTTGAAAAGGAAGTTTATTTAAAGGTGAGATTGTTTTATGAAGTCTTTGGTTGGTTTATACCATTGACTAAGTGGAGGCATACCATTTTATGTTAATTTAGTATACTTCATTACACAAGTACATGTAACTGAAGACAGACAGACAGACAGACAGACATCTGAGTTCTAAATACATGTCTAGATATTATCACAGTGTATGAAATGTACAAACTTAACAACACATAAATGTATTACATGTAAGATAAGCAATCTATGCTCTCTTTTATACAGCATGCACTGAATCTGAAATTTAAACATGTACATCATCAAAATATTTTGCATTTCTGCTCCTTGTAATTCTGTTCCGTTATTTATGTTCCAGGTACATCTATTGACTTTAACTAAGTGAACATATTATATTTTGTACATGAGATGTATCTCAGGGCTACATCTATTTATGATTACTGACACTGATGCTGTTTCCATAACTTGCTAAATTTCTAGTTATTTTGTAACTCTTTTCTGTTCTGATCTTATTTGTACCTATTGAAGGACTCTAAGTCACACTCAGAATATGAGAAAAAAATATATATGTGTTGCTAAACTTTATTAATTTCTATGTTAAATAGTTTGGTAGTCACAAGATATATAATCCTTCTCGGGGGCCAGGGAGATGGCTCAGTAGAATAAGTGTTTCCCTGGCAAGCTCAAGAGTCTGAGTTCAATCCCCGGTTCTGCAAAAAAAAAAAAAAAAAGAAAAAAATATATATATATTCCTTCTAGAAATCCAGTGCACTATCCTATATAATCCTCTAAAATGTAAACTTTAGGCTAATACCTTATCATATTAATATCAAGACTAAAATTGTTTGTAATGATAGACTTTTTCAGGTTTATGTTTAAGTACTTCTTTCCCTCGACTATAATAGAGATTATAAGAATAGTCAGGTGTTCTGGGAATAATAACTCCAGTCATAATTCCTGCTCCAAAGTATATATACAATGCAAAAATAATTGGATTCTTTTACAAATTTTAAACTTCTTTGTCTTAACAATAGCAGTTTTAAGGACTTCATTATCCAGAGTTTCAATTTTTCCTTAAAA
Source organism: Octodon degus (assembly GCF_000260255.1). NCBI lineage: Eukaryota > Metazoa > Chordata > Mammalia > Rodentia > Octodontidae > Octodon > Octodon degus. The sequence continues at coordinate 1,158,628 of NW_004524823.1, forward strand.
CATTCACATATAGATTCATATAAATGACTCTAACATCTACTCTTAGATAAATCTTTAAAACCAAAGCTACAATTATTAACTATTCAGTACTACTGTATTCAATACTAATGCATTACCTGGATTTGTTTTGCTCTTGATAGTTTCATTTTGCAATTCCCTTAGGAAATTTTGACTAACACCTGTAATCCCAGTGCTTGGGAGGCTGAGGGGGGAGGACTGAAACAAGTTTGAGGCCATCCTGGGATAAAAGTAAGTTCAAGGCCAGCCTGACCTTCATAGCAAAACCCTGTCTTACAAAGATGAACACACAAAAATTTTACAAAAATATGACCAACAACCTAAACTGTATTTCAGGATGATAACCATATATAGCAGGTACACAATAAATAGCACTAATTCACAATATTAATATTAAGCCTTATTAAATAGAAGTGAGTCTCTTCCATCTCATGTTTTATTTATAAATATCCTGATGTTTAAAAAATAAGTTGCAATAATTAGTATCAATACCACTTCCACACTGACACACAGTAACTGATATTTTCTATGTTAGGTAACTGAGACTTGAAAACTACAGATAAAAAGGAAAGATTTAAAAAAGTTAAAGGAAAAATCAACATGTAGCCCTTTTCTTTCAGGCTTACTCTCTGTAGTGACCTGCAGTCCTGGCGGAGTCACCAGTTTCCCAAGAAAGGAGATTCCGAGGACCCTGATGAGCAGAGTCCAGTCATCATGTGATCCAGCTTGGTTTGCTTCCCATGGACCAAATCCAAGGAGGCCCTTTATCTAGGTAAAGAAAGAAAAGAGGTAGAAGAATCTGATTTCCTACACTCACCATCACATTGTGTACAGGTAGGTGAGGGTGACTGCAGCAAGGAACAGCCAGGGTAGGGAGAACAGTAAGATAACAGATATGTTCACTCATGTTTATCTCAGCCTGATTCCTGCCCAAGACAGCAAAAGGGAAACTGGACCTTACATGCTTATCTCTGCTTCCGTATGTTCTGTCCACTCATTGGTGCCAAGTACACCTGGGAAGTGGGAATTTGTACCCTAAGCCTATGGTGTCTGAGAGAAGTCACTTGTCTCACAAGGAAAAATTTAACTATTCCAGTTGCATTTTGCAATTCCAGTTACAATTGTGTATGGAGATAGAAATTTTAAACTTTAAAATGTGGCATCTGAAATGAAAAATATTTTTGTTTCAAATATTAGATCTTGCAACAGTAGAAATAAAACTATTAATGCAAACTTTATAATATTGTAGAAAATGAAGAGAAAAATTAATATGAAAATAATGTAAATACAGAACACATAACCTAAATATTTAATTAATACGTTGATTATTTTTAGGATTAAAAACTGAAGAGAAGCATATAAGAAAAACTTTTGAGATTAAAAATAGGCCAATATTTATAATCAAGTTACCTAAAAGGAAACTATCATAGTCACCTACGTTAGATAGAATATTAGGGATAGGCCTTGGAAGATTCCACTGCAGAAGATAAAACACATTGAAGTGTCTGGTCCTGCATTTGCTGCAGTCCGGGTCTCACAGCAAAGCTGAAGTTCCCACGCCTGCATCCGTCCCAAGGGGTAACCAATAATGAGAGCCACTCCTAACAGGCATCATTCACCTGCTGAGGGACCGAAACTCTTGACCTGTCCCTTCCAGGAAAGGTCCATGTTCTTTCCAGACTCACATGTTTCTGACTTGCTTCCTGTAGGATAAACGATACCTAAGTGGCTACACTTATAATTTCATTGGCAAATCATAATTTTGTCCCAACTTGTGATTTGATAGCCACCTATGATTCTGCTATATAAAATGGACAATGTCTGTAAGTGGACAATGAGTTGACTCACTCACTCTCTTAGACAGAAGCTGTTTTTCCCTCAATAAATACTTTGTACTCTCAACCTCCTTTATTCCTCAGAATTCATTCTTTGATTTATAGGAGCATGAATTCACCATATTGGACACATAACAGGTTGGAAGCTTTTTAATAATATTTTTAATACCATTTGGACATCCTATGTCATCCCTTTATCAAAACTACATTTCAAGAATAAAAATATATATTGTATTATATTGAATACAAATATACATATATGATATTTTAACTATCCAGATGTATAGTAAAATATAAGCATGCATGAATATTTGGTTTTTATTTACCATAGAAAATGGTATTATATTTTCTCATTATTCCTTTCAATTATTCTAAGAACAGACTAAAATGAAATGAAAAAATATCTATTGCAATTTAAAAGAGAAAGTTGGTAATTTTAAAACCTATATTTTTACCAGGTTTTTTTCATATTTGATAAAGCAGAACAGCAGTAATAGGTAGTTAATAGGTGTATAAATGGGCAGAAAATGAGTCCAGTTTTTAGGATAAAATCCTAACAATCTGATGAAAAAACCTGCCCAAAAAATAAGCTCCTCCTGTGAACCTCGGAAGACCTGGTTCTTTTCAAAAGTCATGACCAGTACTGCTGCCTGTGCAGGTAAATACAGTCACTACCAATCCTTAATCCACACAGCTGGAATAAACACCTCCATTTGGACTTCTACCTCTTAATTAGGTGCATAATGTGGGTAATCTTACTAGGGCTGGTGCTCTCAGGGCTCTTGCTATGTTTCATATTCCTCTTTGCCATGCTCTGTCCTTGACAAGAAGTGAGGAAATAAAACTTAGAAAACATTTCAGAAACAATAATGAAGGAAAACAACACCTTAAATTGTTAGGTCTGTTATCATCCTCCTAAGACAACATAGGAAATATTCTGATCCCCTCTTTCCATATTTAGATCCTGCAAGTTCAACCTGATAGAAAAGCTTATCCAATCAAAGCTTTAGATAGTCAAAGTCCTGACTGTAGCCCATGATTGTCCTAACAAATTCTCAAACTTTACTCCATTGAATAAGTAGCAACATTTCTTCATATGTAGGCAACTAATTCATTTCTTGTCTTCTGACATTTTTTTTTGAGCCAAGCAAGTGAGCTGCAGTATCCCAAGGTAGGTGGAGAACACCTAATCACCAGTCAATTGGGCCTACAGCCCCTTCCACCTGGAAGTATCTACACAAAGGTAGAAATCTCCACATCCTCAGCATCCTGTAAACAACTATGGGGATTTATATCCTTTGGGGGGAACTGAGGCAGAAGAGCATGGCCAAAGGGTTGAAGAAGTGGCCTGATCTATAAATCAGAGATGCAGGACTTATGCATCCATAAACAGTTTCCAATTCCTGCACCTGGACCAATCAAAATGTGCTATTTTCAATTCTTCTTGTGCAAGAAAAGGAATTTTTTTTTATTTTTAAAGTAAGATGGACTATGTCCAACATCAGCCTGAAGAATGGAAGATAAAAGAGACCTTCTCCTCTATTCTCACAGCCACTCTGGGCTTTCTTAGTAATCTGCTCTCTCTGTGCAGCACACTTATTTTCTAACTTCAGTTTGCCTACAGTCACTTAGCAGAGGACACTTTGATTCCTAACTTTAATAATAACCATAAAACCTTACTAACTATTTTGAATGTTGTCTAACTCTTTGTCCAGGACACCAACAATATGGAAACAATGCCTGGGAAAGTCTACAGTGACATAGTATTAAAAAAATCTACAGGAAAAAATAAACAGAGATTTAAAGACTTTGCTGTAGACTATTGTAAGAGTGAATAGAAATGAAACTCAACTTCATCCAAGTAAGAAGTGGAAGAGGTTTCAGGCAATAACATGAGCTGGAGCAGTAGTGCTAGAGAACATATCAGAGGATGCTGTGTGTGCAAGATAAATGGGAAAGTTGGCTGCTGTGTCTACTTGGGCATCTTCTTGCACTGAAAGCAGCTTGTCCTAGGCCCTGGAACACTAGGATTTTACCTGTGTTATGGGTTTTGTCTAGTTGTTCACCAAAGCCGCATGCAGTCATTGGGGTGGTTACTAGAGTGCGTGATTACTTCATGATCCAATGCTGGGATTGTGGGTGTGGGTCTTGCACCCATCTGGGGCAGATAAGTCTGCATCACAACATGAGGAGGGGAGAGGGGTTAGCTAGCTGCTGCAGCCACTGGCTCCTCTTTTGTTCTTTGCTGTTCTTCTGCTGCTGTGCTCTCTTCCATGTGCTGCTCTGCCTTGGAGCCAGCTGAGTATGGACTGAAACCTCCACTAACTGAGCTAAATAAACCTTTCCTTTCTTAATTTTCTGTGTCAGGTGTTTTGTCCCAGCAATGAGAGAAAAGTAACTGAGACAACCTGATTTTCTTGATGATTATATTTCTAAGAGGTTATCACTCATATCCTTGAGAAGAAATTTCCTGAATGATAAAATACAAGAGGAAAGTAAAAGGTGTTCTAGAAGGACAGAAAATAATAAACTACATTTTTAAAGCAACTGGTCTAAGAAATAGATAATACTAGTGACACTGAGAATAGCAAGACAAATTTGGTAAAAGCTGGGCCTGAAATGACTTTAGTGCCTGAAGCCAGGGACTTCTACAATATAACTTTGGTTTTGAGCATGAGGAAGGGAGAGACCTTTTAGAAACTTAAAAAGAAATTTTAAGTGAACACGTTTCAAAGGTATTATAGAAAGTAAGAGAAAAACGACAAACCCTTTGTCAATTAAGGTGAAGGCTGCTGGATTTTATATATTTAAATGGAAGTTCATCCACAAATTGAATCACAGTGGGCCAAATCTTGAAAATAAGGTTCAGGGAAGTAGCATAGTGGCATAATTGCCTGCCTGACAAGTACACAGTCCTGTGTTTAATCCTTAATACAAAAAAAGAGAAAGAAATAAAAGAAAAAAATGAGGAGGGCATAAAATCAGAGAGACTGAAAGAGAACGTGTATGTTTTCAAATGAATTCTTTAATCTTCTCTTTCATATTGTGTGAGTGAATTCACAAGTCTGTAAAATAGATTAAAAATGGTGTGGATTGTTCTTTCCATAAATGTGCAAATTAATTATTTAATAGAAATTTTCCTTACTGAAGCCAATATCTATTTGTAAATTCATTTCAATATTCTCTTGTAATCTAATGGGTCCTCAAAGAAGGTCCAGGAAAGAGGAAATAGACCTCACCTCACCCACAGGGTAGGTTTTAGGTTCACTGCTTTCTATCACAGAAAAAAAATTCTCAAAACATGTCAGTGAAAAACATTTAAAAGTATATTAGCCAGAATTTAAAAGTACACAGAGAGAAGATAGAGTAGAGAAAGGTGTATTATGGTCTGAGGTATGGTGCACTGTGGTCTGGTATGTGCGTGGTCTTGGCACTGTCTTCACGGGGGTGATCTAGGATATATATTTAATGTCTTCCGGGTTACCCACTTGACAAACTATTTTGGAATCTGAAGTATTTGCATATGTTTGCACATGTTCACTGCTTGGCAGTAGTGCTTATGTAGGCGTGAGGATCTGTAGAAGGAAGAGCAACATGCAACTGAAATCCAAAGGCCCATACCCCAATTTGGATGCTTACTGTGTCTTGAAGACTCCAAGGAATTTGAAGAAGAATGAGTTTTCTGAAAAGAAAAAGAAGCACTGTTGTCTTGGGTAATTTATGGGTTCTTGAAATATGAAAGCCAACTTTAATATTAATATTTTACTTGTCTTCTACTTACCTGTGTTTCTTTTATTTGTTTCAGTGTGTGTGTGTGTGTGTGTGTGTGTGTGTGTGTGTGTGTACATGTGTGTATGTGTGTTGTAAAACTGATTGCTCTTTTTCCAATATTGTTATTGATGGTCTTGATCACTTTCTCATAGTCAAGATAAAACATCATCACTCATGATACACTGAAGGATGATTTTATTTTGACTCATCCTTTCAGTGCAGTTTTCTGACTTCAAGGCAAAAACAGGATCACTACAGGGCTGGCAACCTAACGCAGAGAGCACAATTGGATACCACTCATCCTCTCCCTGAATCACCTGAACCTGGCTTATCTTCCCAAGACCACGCTGAATCCCACCCTGGGGCCTGCTAGAATGTGGTCCAGAGAAGACAAACAAAAACCCAAGCTTGTGTTGGAAACTTAGAAGATTCTAAGCCAAGACCATGTGCCTTAGAGCTCCCTTCATGATTCAGAGTAACTGTTCTTCCCCTGGAGCTCACCAAAATTGCGTACACATGGACTCCCTCTGAAATTTCATGCACATGGACTCCATTTTATACATATAATTATAATAGAGTGAATTATAGGAAAGTACACATAAAATAGAGGCAGTGAATGTGACTCAGCCCCCTCTCATTCGTGCTCTCAATCATGCTTAGAGAGACCCTTGCCTTAAAGCAAGAGCAAAACTTAAATTCCTAGGCCCTCAGCCCTTGTCTGTGGAGATGTGTTCCTTTTCCCTGCACTGCCTGCTCACTCATTCTGTACTCACTTACAACTTCATAAACTTTGTAGCTGTTGTACTGCCTTTGAGTATTGTTTCCATCTCTTTTGTTGTTGTTGTTGTTGTTGTTGTAGGAAAGATCCTGGAAAAACAGTTCCTTAACCCCATGACCCATCATAATTAATAAACCCATGGTAGCCGGAAACTCAGTGAAGGAAGGCACTGTGCAAGGAGCATCAGCCTGAGGTCATGCTCTGGTGCATCTTCTTCTACTAGCCCACCTCCAAGGACACCGTTGGCCACATTGAATGCAGTGCAGTCACCTTCACACCTCACACATGAGCCTGGAAGTGATCTCAGCCTCAAAGCGTACTCCTCCTTACCTCAGTAACTATTTTTATTAAACGCAACTTTCAACAGAGTTTTGGCTTGTTTGCTTTTTGATTCAGATCCACAGATGAATTGTTATAAAACTTTAGTTTGCTGGCTTTTAACTAAATAAAATATGACAGTGAATTATTAGGCTACCTGCAATTAAGAATAGCCAAAAACTTTTCTGTGAGGTAAAGAAATAAGTTTTAAGCTAGACTAAAACACATTTTTATTATTCAAACTTTTACTTTTTATTGTAGTGCAAAAAGGTAAATGTCTTTAATATAAAATTATTCACATTGATGAAAATCTTCTTTAATTTAATAAATTACATTTCACAGGGAACCCTTATAAATAATATTAGTGAATATGTTTAGTTATTGAGAAAATTTCAACGTTGAAAGCTCAAACTACTCCATGACAAAGAATAACATTTTAATATCAGTTCTTAACTTTTAAAGTTTATGAGGGTGGTGGAGAGATAGCTTAGTGGTCTAACACATCTGCTTAGGCAAGCTTAGGCAGGCGCAGGAGACTGAGGTTCCATCCCCAGCACCACATCCTGCCCCAGCCCCGCCCTCAGGGTGGGCTAAGCTGGCCAAAAAGAAAAAAGCAAAAAAAAAAAATTTTTTTTTGAGGCCTGGGAGTATACTTCAGTGGCACAGTGCCTGTCTGATAAGCGAGAGGCCCTAAGTTTATTTCCAGGTACCAAAAATGAAAAAAAGAATGTATGAGAATGAAATTACAGAATTGAATTTTGGCCTTACATAGACATGTTTATGAAGTTTTTAAATATTTACCTTGGATTTTGAGCTTCTTATTCCAATTTTTCCGAAACGATAAATGAAAAATAACCTCCCAGTTTTTTGGGTTTTTTTTTTTTCTTAAGTTTTCTGTGTTTGCTTTGGAGTCCCAGTGATAAAAATCCAATCAATACCTACTTTAAGTGAATAACAGTCCAGCAAGGAACTTAAAAATTATGAAGATTTAATCAAAGTTAGAGGACTTGATCCAAAAATAATAACATAGAAAAAGAGAAATACTGTACTTTGACATACTCATAAATCTCAAAGTACCATTTTATTCATTAAGCTGATGATTTATACTTTGCTTTATTGTAACAAAAATCTGAAAGGTCTGATTAAGGAAAAAGTAACTTCTAGTCAACAAACAGAAAGACTCTATAGCAAAGTGTAACATCGTGAAGGAGGAATTGTTGTAAAACTCAAGAAGTAAGCAAAAGTATGGGTAGCAGTATTGCAGGCATCTAAGTTTGATAGAAATATTATAGACACTCAGACAGGGCTGAGGCCCCAAAGGGGCCAGGATGGCAGACAAGACACTTTGTGACTGTGAGAGTGACAGGCACTTCTGCTGTGGGCCAGAGCTCAGGACAAAAGTTGAAAGGAAAGCGCTCAGTACCTCCCTAGGACATCAGGGATTGATAGTCTACATAGCTATTGATCACTTTGAAGATGCCAGGAAGGGCCACTGTCCCAATTCCCTACAGTAAAAACCCCTATTGTGTATTGATGCCCTCTTATTATATTACTTGCTCCCTCATTTGATCCTGATTTATTTAATTTTTTTTAATTTATTTTTTTTTATTTCTGTGTGTGTGGCCAGCTCAGCCCACCAGGGGGTGGGGCTGGCTGGCATGTGGTGCTGGGGGATTGAACCGCGGTCCCTGTGCTTTGCTAAGCTTGTTCTAAGTAGGTGCTTTAGACCACTGAGCCATCTCACCAGCCCCCATGATTTATTTAATTTTATCTGAGCAATTATACTTTTAATCTTACTCTTGACCATAGTTTTGTCCCACTTCATTTCCACCTTGTGAGTTCTCATGTCTCCTGTCTTGGATCCACCTAACCTCATTGATTTGCTCTGTAAAAATCCTCAGAAAATTCAGGTTCCTTGGCAACCCACTCAGGTCCCCTTCTGTCTTTCTCTTGGTCAGAACCTTTCTTTAACCCAATTAAATATTCTGATCTCAACCTCCACTGTTCCTCATGCTCATTTTTTGATTTTTAGGCAACACAAACTTGCCCCAGACATCTAGCAGGTTGGCAGTTTCTTTCCCCTATATCAGTATCTATTGAAAGGATTCCAAATTTTAAATGTGCAAAGAATGAAGCAAAAAGAAACCCACTACTAGAAATATGTAAAAATAATTGTTACATAAATATCCACTATTTTATTTAAAAACTGAAGATAGGAAATTTGTATATTCTTTGATGAGAATTTTAGTTAATTTATATGGACGTTTTGACAAATACCAACAAATTCCTTAATAATCTTACCCCTTAAAGGTTAAAAAACAAATAATAATTCTCATCTTTTTAAATCTGCAATGGATCTAGTGACTTGTCTTTAATGAACAGAATTTCTGAGACAGAATAGTAGGTTTAAAATTGAAAAATTAGGGGCTGGGGAGATGGCTCAGTGTAATAAGCGCTTCCCTGACAAGCGCAAGGGCCTGAGTTCAATCCCCGGTTCTGCCAATAAATAAATAAATAAATAAATAAATAAATAAATAAATAAAATAAGAAATAAAATAAAATGGAGAAATGTCAGACAATGCTTTGTGCAAATGATCATGCTTAACCTTTTTACTGCTGACGGTATCACATGCCCTCTACTATATCAGGAGAATGTTACTTCTCCTGTGTAATATCATCTACACAGAAGTATACAGGGAAGTTGATCGTGGTAAAAAATTAGTCAAGATGACTAATTTTATTTTTAATTTAATTAAAAATAAAATATTTTATTTCATATTTGACCATTAATTGTTAAGGAAAAGACAATGCTCACATATTAAGAGACATTCAGTACATACGAGGGTTAAATATACTATCAGGTCCTAGATCTTTTTGGACCAAAAGAGGATATTAGAGGAAAAAACTGGTACTATCTGAATAAAGTCTAGTGCTAATAATATTCCACCACTGTTAACTCTTTTTTATGACGGATTCATGATATTGTAAACTGCCAACCTTAGAGAACCAGGATAAAGATACATGATAATGACTGGTAGTCTCTTCATATCTTTTCTTTAAATCTATTATTTCAAAATAAAAATTAAATTTGTGTTCTCATGTCTTTAGAATTTAAGTAGAGGTTTTCTGTGTATTCTTCCAGCTGTTTCTACTGATAGCTAAAAAGCATGGAATTCATTTACTTATTTCCCACCATTCACACTGAAGTTTTATTAAGTTAACTATTTGATACATGTTTCTTCACAGAATATATAATAAATCTAAGGAAACATTTTTTCCTCCCTTTTGCTCTTGCATTTTCAGCACATATAAATTTGGATTTTAGGAAAAATTTATATGTATAAATAGCAAAATAACATTCTTCTATATGTTTCAGAGAAAGTAGTACCATCTAAAATGCAGAATATGTATGCTTGCTTTCTTGTTGGTGGAGTGTGTTGTACTTGATGCTTACTGTAAAATTACATGACTTATTTCATTCAACTCAAAATAGGAAAATCTAGAGTACAGCCATCTTGCATATAATTTACATGGGGAGAGACAGTAAGTGTTACAAATTGTTACCAATATTCTTTCAATAACATTTACTATTTTTGATCAATTCTTCATAAACATTAATGAGACTCCATTGAATCATATATACCTGCCTCCAGCAAAAATAGAAATACAGTTGGAATGATTAATATTAGTGTGACCAATACTAAATCATGCACCAAAACTGAAAAAATCTAACAAAGAATATTATCTATTTAATCAATGAGAAAATACTGCACAATATATAAATATGCTTGGAGAGTAAATGAGAAATACTCTCAATGGTTGTTTCCTGTTTCTGATATTCAGTGTAGCATGATAAATGAAACCAGAAGTGGAATAATGCTTGCACGCCTCTTCCTACCTGTGTGCATTTCCTGGACTGTCACTGTGACAAAACAATGGGCTTTTCTATACTTGAACAATTTCAGAGAGAGAAGCAGAGAAAGAGATGTGGTTTCCCCCACAAACGTTAACATGATCACTAGAAGAAAAACCACTTGTTTAAAACAGAATAATTTCCATACAAGAAATAAAGAGTAAAAACAGTGCTTAGAAATGTTTAGAAAGTCTGGTGGCATGCCAAGAGAATCTTTTGAATGGAACAAGTATTGCCCATATTTGTTTTTTGTTTTTTGTTTTTTGTTTTTGTTTTTGTTTTTTTTTACATTAAGAAAATGTACAAAAGCGAAGGGTAGGGCTGGGGAGATAGTTCAGTGGTCTGAGCACCTCCCTGGCAGGCTCGAGGACCCAAGTTGGATCTCTGGTACTGCGTGCTGTACCAGCCCCAGAATCCTGAGCAGGTCACCAAAACCAGGCGTGGTGGTGCACACCTGTAATACCAGCGCTGGGGAAGCTCAGACAGGAGGACCACTAGGAGTCCTAGCTGTGTAAGGAGAAGACCCTGTACCAAGAAAATAAATGAATAAATAATAGAAGATTTTGTCTTGCCAGACAAAAGCTTTATGTCCTTGAACTCCTAACCTCCAGAAGCATGAGCTAAATAAAATTATTTTCTTAATAAACTACCCGCTCTAAGCGATCCTTTCATAACAACATCAGTCAGACTAGGACAGCAGAAAAGGGGAGAATAGGAAAAGAGGACAAAAGGAAAAGCCTGTGAGGACTCATGGTGGCATGAAACACTTGGCAAGTCCTTGCGTATGTACCAGAAGGTTGGTGCATGTTGGAAGCAGTGACTGGGCAGGAATCAAAGTAAGTAAGAGGAATTGGGGAAAGAGGGAGGGGTGCAGTCAGCCCAGGGACTTCACACTCTATGAGCTGTAGTGCCATTTGCAGCTTTCAGTGGCCCCTCAGCATTTGTATCTTAGAAAGGTCATCCCTAATTTGATTTGAAGAAAGGTCTCTAGATGAGCAAAGAAAGATACTATTTAAAATCTCTCTTTAAATACTGCCATGGAAGCACAGCTAATGGCAGAAGAAAGACAATCATACATCAGGGGTCCTCTGGGGAGGCCAAAGAAGGCACCCTGATTCTAAAAACAGGGAGTTCAACTTTAGAAAAAAATATGTACAGATATTCCAATATACACGTAGAATATTGGTAATTACTCTCGAGTTGTGAAGCTTCATTTTTCTCTATGACAGGTCTTCTGAAGAAAGTAGAGATCCCCAGAGAAATGCCTTTATTTATTCCCAGGAACCTTTATTTAGCCACCAGAGGAGACTAGTGAGTTCAGGTAAAAAATATTAAACATAATTTTACAAATAAAATGTATGCTTAGCAGAAAAAAATTACAAATCACCATATAGTGACCACTGGCACAAAACAAAATAGGAACAACATAAGCAATTATTTTCATTAAATGAACACATGAATAATTGTACAAGAAAAGTTTGCCTGACATGAACATTATATCAGGAAATCTGTAGTTATACACGGACAAATTACATTTTAGAGTTGTTTTCTTGAGGTTCCTCAGATTGCGTAAAGGGAAACTGATAAGTAAAATTATCTTTTTTCCTGTTGATAATATATTATCAAATAAAATTTTCTTAAAATTTGCATTTAGTTTGCACTGCAAGTAATTTAAATTTTTAACTTTGTGGAGAATTCAAGATCAGCTCAAAGTCTCTGCTATCACTTTCATTCAATACTGAAGTAAGGAGTGCTTAGCCAAGCATAATTATCATAATTCATTCCTCCAATTACATTCCTATTTCCCCCAAAACTGAAAATATATTCAAATTTAATAATAAATGCTTAATTTCTTTTTGCTAAACTCTCTTCTACATGTCTAACAATTCTTAAGGCCTTTCTGGAATTTAACCTACAGTCATACACTATTTGGTATCTAAGATCTGATGTCATATGATATTATGACATATTTATATATGTATGCTTTTATTTTTATTTTTTTTTTACATTTATTTAGTGTGTGTGTGTGTGTGTGTGTGTGTGTGTGGCCAGCTCAGCCTACCAGGGGGCGGGGCTGGCTGGCGTGGGGTGCTGGGGGATTGAACCGCGGTCCCTTTGCTTTGCTAAGCTTGCTCTAAGTAGGTGCTTTAGACCACTGAGCCATCTCTCCAGCCCAAGCCTCCTAAATAGACCACTGAGCCATCTCCCCAGTCCCTCAAATAGACCACTGAGCCATCTCTCCAGCCCCATATGTGGAGTGTTTTTGATGTCAATAAAACTTTGAAAAGAAAAAATAAATAAATAAATAAATAAATAAAAATAGACCACTGAGCCATCTCTCCAGCCCCATATGTATGCTTTTAGGAATCTTCATGTGAATACCTCCTTGGCTGAGAAGAAATCTTCAACACAGAATAGTATGGACAAATAAACCAAGTATAACTTGATATCATGACTGCAATCAATTCTTCTGATTTGAGGAGGTTGTTAGCATTTTTGCCCTAATTATCTATTCTCTTAACCAACTGTTTTCTGTTATACATGTTCTTGTGTTACATGCTTGCAGGTCCCACTGGAAGCTGTGTTAGATTAGTTATGCGAACATAATCTAGAGTAGAACACATCCCCTCTGATTCACAACAAAAACTTTTTTTTTCCATCCTTTCCTATGATTGATTCTTCCTTTTGAAGTTCCCCCTCTGCATCCCAATAAGACATAAAATAACAGATCAAAAATTCTTATTCATCAGTCCAGTCTAGACCTACTAAATCAGACATTACAGGATGTAAGCCTAGTAATCTGTGCAGTTACATGGTCTTCATAAAATTATGAAGGATAAGAAAATTTAAGGTTACAAAGCATGTTTTTATCTTTTTTCCATGTATGTATTTGATACAGGTCTCACTACGTAGCTCAGACTCACAGTGATCCTCCTGTTTTCAACCATGCCAGCACTCGGATTATAGACATGTGCCACCACACCTGGACTCAATCGCCGGCTCAGTGCACCCCAGGGACAGGGCCAGTGTGGCGTCCTGGACCAGGGATTGACCCTGGTCCCTGCATCTGCTAAAGCAGGCACTTAGTCTGCTGAGCTATCTTGCCAGCCCTCAAAGCATGTTTTTTAAAAATGTGAGCACTTCACTTAGCTCAAGTGTATAAGGGTATGTGTTGAAAGAAAGCTCAGTGTTTCTTCAATAGGTATTTAGGCAAAATTGAAAAATAAGAGTGACATATTCAGAATATTTTTAAAAATCAACACTGATGACATTGTGAGTATTTAAATAGGTTTATGAAAAGTGAGGCGCATATATTGGAAAATGGATAAAAGCTTGAGGGTATTACAAACCATAAGAGCATTTAGAGATCTAGTATTTCCCAGACAGTGTGTGATCTTGCAACAGGATTTTCTGGAGACAAATATTTAAAGCAACAAAAGTCAGTGTGGAAGATTTTAAGAATCTGAGCATATTGATGGTGGTGGGGAAGTTATGCTTGCTGAACTGAACTTTTAGGTTCCCTTTGACTTTACACTGATGCTCCTCCTTAGTTCAGTGTGCAGAATACATTGGGGAAATCCAACCAGAGTCATCATCTTTTGCTTTCTCCTCATCAACTTTTGTTGCTGGGACATACTACACAACACCCACAACTTCAAGGATGAAATGGTGAATTTCTTCATCATTTTATTATACACATCAATGTTAGAGAGAAGTTAACATAAAGGCAGAGTGTGGTTGGAGGCAAATTGAAAGAGACCCAACTCTCAAGATGCAGAAGCACAGCCAGGTCTGAAAACCTCCCTAGAGATAAACAGAAGCTTGAGATTGCACTGCAGTTAGCACCATCTGATCCAGTGGGCTCAGGTAGGCATCAGGTGCACAGCGGAGTGACCAAAGCATCGTGACCCATAATCCTCTCCCTTTCCAAGAATTCCTTGGGTCTTCTCATGTACTGTTGCTTCGTGAGTCATTTTCCCAATGGATCAGTATTATCTAAGCAGTTATTCTTGGAATCCTATAGGTGTATTATAGTCTGGCCCACCTTATACCCACATTGTATTTTTGCTCTATAAATTACCCCTGACAAAGGGCCTTTGTAGTCACTGACTCAGATCCCTCCTGGAAATCCAGGAGCTATTCTTCTTCTCACTACTTCTAGTAGAGCCCTCATTTCTTCCCTTGAATCATTACATCATTTTTGAAGTTAGTAAACTACAAACTCAGGGATTTGGTGTCTCACAAGTCCAGAGTTGTATTTGTCCTGTATCACTTTCAGTCCACAAACAGCTGTTTTCTAAGACAGAGACATCATGGTGGAGGAGGCTGAACCAAGCTGCTTAGTTCATGCAGAGTAGAAGAGTACCAGAGGGGAAGATGAGAGGCACCCCAAGGCCAGTCTGCAGTCACTGGGACACATCGATTAGTAGAAGAGCTTTCCGTCAGTCCCCAGAGAAGACACCAAAGCCAAGGAACCGAAAAACTCTCATCCGCCCCATGTTCTTCATTCTTTCTCCAGTATGGATTTATGAAATATGGAAGTTTCTCTTTATAACATTATAAATATTATAAGCAGGTATACTATTATGAGGTATAATGTCATACCTCATTTTCTATGTATATAATTATAAATGTTATATTTTTATGTTGAAAATAGTTTTCATGTTAATACAAATATCACAAATATATTAACATATATAGAAGATAACATAAAATATAAAAAATTAACATGTTGTTCAGTACAGACATGAAAGTTCTAACTGGTAAGAGAAGCTATGTGAATAATAAACTGATAAATCACTGCAAACTAAAGAAATGTATTTTGTAAAACTATACTTTTGATCACTGCTAATCTCAAATAGAACTCAGTCTGTTTCCTACCTTCACTTTAATTTTTCTTTTGACTATCCAAATAAATTATTGTTTAGATATTCGATCACATAATAGAAGGGTATGTTTTCATCTCATTGGTGTAGCTGTACTTGCTCGAAAAGATTTTTTCAATTACACTTCATTGTCATCTTCCCACACATTTGCTTAAATAAGGAAATCTTGACTTAAGGAAACCCTTTCCAAGGCTGCAGTCTGGAAAGTTCTATCTTTTGGTGCTTACTCTTCCTTTCCCTCTAAAATGGAGCAATGTAGCTGGCAAGCTCCCTGTGCACAGAGACTACAGTGAAGATATGTGGTGAAAAATAAAATAGAAGGTCTCTGGCCACATCCTTATCCTCTCTGCATTTTGGGTGTGAGGATTTTACAAAAGAAAAACTCTTTGCAAAGCTCTTCCAGTTTTCCTTCATTTCCTTCTTCTTAGCTCACCAAGTCACAGGTGGCAGTTTGTGTTTCCTGAGGCTGGGAACAGTGCTGTCACACAGACCGTGGTCCCATGGGCTCCCTCTGCATCCTGGCTATGCTGAAAACTGCTGCAATGCACATGAAGGGGCTTTTCCTTTTCCAGGTCCTGATTTCAGTTCTTTTGAAAATATATCCAGAAATTATATTGTTGGATCACATGGAAACTTCTCTTCCTTCTTAAATGGCTGAGAGCTGGGCACAACCTGCAGTCTTAAAGAACCACAATTACTCAACTTCTTTTCTCTTTTTAAATAGTGTGGGTTTTTTTTAAATCGTGACTTAATTGTCTTCACATTTTAATTTCATTCAGTGTAACAGAGATATTAAAACCAAAGATTTTCAAATAAACTAAATGTGAAATCAGTTAATGTATTTTGATTTTTACTAAATTATGTAACTTCTCATGAATGTACAATTTGTTCTGTACATACAGTTTATATTCTTATTGACTGAATTTTCAACTTTCCAGTAATTTACTTGGGAAATAAAGTCAACTTTGAGAGCTGTGTATTTTCATAGGTCCCTACTGATGCCCTCTTTAGGTATCATATAAATTTTTAATGTAAAAAGTTTGCAGTTTTAAAATGAATGTTAAATCTCTCATCAGTTCTTCCAATTCAACATTGTTGAATGATTTTTTTTCACAAGCAACATTGATTTAGCTATGTTCTTAGCAACTCAGTATTTGCTGTGCTGATCAAAGATTCTATGAAGCAATTCTTTTTTATTAAATTGTACTTTGTTTCTAAAGCTCTGTCATCTAGGCTAACATTTGGTCCCACACAAACACAACTGATTTCTTTCTCAGTAACTAGTTGAGCTACCTTGTGGCAAAATGAACACACAGGGGCCAGTGAGGTAGCTCTGTGGTACACCGCCGGCCTACCACGTGTGAGGCTGAGGCTCCAAAAAGACCTCTACAGTCTTCACCCAGTTATCAGGAGATTATGCTCGGAAGACGCAAAGGGTATGACCCTCAGTACACTCACCTTCATGGGCTTCTCCAAAGAATTTACTCTTGACAGAGCTATGCACTGGACACACTAAACTTCTTGTGGAAATAATGGGATACAAGAAAGTGAACCTTGACAGATACATTTTTAAGAAGATATTTGTAAATATCTTTGGTGTTTGACAAGTTCTCAAATAAAAATAAATCAGCATTTTATAAGTCTTCATGTATTGACATATGAACAGGGTAAAACACACTATCAGAATTAAAATTTATTACTCAAAGTTTTGCAGTTCACGCTTGCTATAGGAACTGAGATAACAAAAAGCATAGAGACCTTACTAGTAGAGAAACAATGAAAAAGGAAGCATATAAAATCACTATAAGTCTAAAAATGTATGGCCATAGTTGATGTCTTTCATGAGTAAGGTTAGTAGCTTAAAGAATGGTTCAGTAACATACTTTAAAAGGAATTTCTTTAGCAGAATCCAAAACAAGGATGAGAAATGAAACAACAATAAAACAAGGGAAAATAATTTTTTCACAATGATTTGATCCTTTTTCACAAATGTTAAAAACAAAGTACACGGCCATCAAAATTTATCAGATAAAGTGTTAATAAAACATTTATTCAAAAGTACTACAGTTTGGTAGTTCCCTTAAGACGACTGAAAAGCTAAATAACCCAGGTGGGTACAGAGTTGGAATTGGGGAACATTTCACTTGATGCTGACCTTGTTCCACAAACGAGCAAACCCATTAATACATATTCCTTTTAGAGTACTAAAATTAGTCCCCCTACACGTTTCCTAGAAATACATTGAGCATAAGAGCTGCAGCACATGCAATCAGCTCAGAAGCAGTCATTGCTGTATTTGCTAGCACGAGTGAGTCAGGCTTGGAAGAGCATTTAATTAGGCTTATAGGCAAAACCTCATATGTATTAGTCATGACTTGGAATAAATAAAATCTTAAGACACTTGATGGAGATTACTAATTAACAGTGCATCTAGATTCCAACAATTATGAAAGAGAGCTCTGTACTTAAATATCTGTAGCGATTCACATTTCTTTTCCATATTTAATAGTGATCTAACATAAAATCTTTTGGTATCATAATGTGATGTGGCCAGATATAATACAGTGGAAGGAAAATGATTCAACTTGATGGCTGATAACATTTCTCACATTTCATTACATAATATAGCATTTGTAACATCTATGATATATAAAATAAAGTTAATTCCTGTTGATACTTGGTCACAATCTGTAAGCCTACTGAATCGTATTCAATACTCCTGTTTATACAGGTCTGGAAGTTAAGTATATTTTCCTAAAAATTTGCTCATCTAATTTACAAAATACTTCCAGAGTCATAAAGCTTAATTAATTCTTTTCATTGAGCAAATATAATGGGCTTAAAGTACAGTCCAGACTGAACTCTTTTTACTGACTGCCTTAATGGATGATGAATACACATTTATAGCTACAAATACAGTTTTTTCATTGAGTCTGGGAAGTCAAATCCACTAGAAGTAAAGAATTACACATTCTTGGAATAATATTTTGGGGCTAAAAAATATATTGCAAAAATAGTTCTATCTCAAGGACAAAGGAAATTAAACTAGTTAATTAGTTGAAGCCCAAATTCTTGCTCAGTGGGTTATGTTAAACTTTTTTCTTTACTTAGATTCACTTTATTATTGCTTCCTAGTAATGTTCATGTATATTTACACAAAAAGTATACTATTGCATTTGTATATGCTCTTGCTCTTTGATTGCTGTAATGAGTGAGAACAAAACTGGTGGCTTAAAATATGTTTATTATCACAGAATTCAGTAGGTCAGAAGATTAAACTAGAACAACTTGTTTAGTAGTAAAATGTTCACACAGTGACCCTAGTTTTTCTAGGGGGCAGCTTTAGAGAACAATGATTTCTTTAACTTTTACAGCTAGTAGAAGTTATCCACATTGATTTTTTTACAGAATTTTCTCTATCTTCAGAACCAACAATAGAAGGTTGAGTTCTTCTCAGTATGTCCTCAACCTAGTTTTATTAAGCAAGAAACTCTGTTTTTAGAGTGTCTGTGGTTAGGATAGAACCAACAGGATGATCCAAAATATTCATTCTGTCTCTGAAAAGTGGGTACAATCAAAGAAATATATATATATATATATATATAATCGAAGACTATACCTTAGAGACAGGAAGCAACTATAATGATGGCTCACAAAGCAGGACAAACCCGCATTCATGAACACATTAAACTGCTTTCTTTCTGCAGCTGATACTGTAGATTTGAAAAAACTAGAAAAGAAAAAGACTTAGTGCTATCTGGGTCTAATGATCCTGACTAATGCTGGGAGAAGAGAAGGAGTTAGCGGTGGAAGAGAAAGAGATCAAAGACCCAGCCTAATTTAGCTAAAATAACAACCAAAAAATCTAAGTCAAAAGATATGGAGGTTGGAGAAGCATTAATAATTACATCAGCATTTATACAGTGTAGGTAACTACTTTGAAGATAACAATATTAAATGTACTAAATTTTACTCTGCTACAATCTTGTTTGAAATTTTATACTATTGTTTATATTTTTCTGTAAAAGAAAAGTACACCCTTCTGATACTTCCTCTCCTCTTTTATATCCTCCTACTATAGACACAGAACTTTCATGCATATTTTATTTTGATTGAAATAGTTTCACATTACAAATAAAGTCTTATTGACGTAAAAAACTTTCATGAGTTTTTGCCTATTATGTGACTTCTATCTCCTATAGATCTAACTGCATTTTCTCCATTAGGATTAACATTTTTTAAGCTTCAGGGATTTTTTTTTCTTAATTCCATTGATCCTGAGTGACCCACAATTGATTCGATCAGTTTGGTTTATATAAACTCCATTTTGATGACTGTCCAGTTATATAACCGAGAACTACGTTTTCCTCCAATGTTACCTTTTTCCTAAGTCTTGGTTGTAAACCCTCTATCTCCATTTGAGTACTAACTAGACACATAGTCTAAATTGATCCGTCTCTGTTATATTTCCCTAAACCTCTTAGACACCAATAGGTTGAGATTTTGGTCTCAATGTCTTATTTCTTTACAGGGCTCCTTCTTTCTGGAGCTTTGCGCTTGTTTCACTGCTGACTCGCTGTATGTCACTGGAAGTGTATGCCGAGCCACTTGCATGCCACGCTTCCCTCCTTACCTGCCTTCTACATTATCCTACATCCAATTCTATCTCATAAGTTTATGATCTGTGAAAGTGCTCCTTGAAGAAAATTACAAAACATCAGTAAAAGCAGATGAAGCAAACACAGAGAAATGAAAGGCTTCTGTGCATGGAGAAGAGTGAATATCGTTCCATGACAATACTGCTCAAAAAACTTATGAAATCAAAGAAATCCCTACGAAAATAGCAGAGGAATTCCTCATGGAACTAGAAAAGTATGAATCAAAACTGATATGGAACCATCAGAAAGTCTGAAAAACCAAAACCACATTGAATAAAAGAAATAAAAATGGTACAAGACATGAATTTAAAAACATGCTACAAAACTAATGTTATTATCTAATAATAATATGCTATGCAAATATAGTGGCATAAATAAATTTGTATAGGCCACATGATCAGAGCAGAGATCATCGAGGCAGGCCTATACTTCTACAGTCATCTGATTTTTGACCCAGGGGCTGAGAACACATATTTAAAAAAGAACAGTATTTTCACAAAGTGTTGCTGGGAAAATTAGACAACAAAATACAGAAAATGAAACTAAGGCCCCATATCTCACCAGTTTCTAAAACATCAATTTAAAATAAGTTAAAATGTCAATGTTTGACCTAAAATTTTATGGGACTACAAGAAGAAAACTTCAGGGAAATGCTTCAGGACATTGACCTTAGTGAAGATTTAATGGAGAAGCCTCCAAACACTGGATACAAAAGCACATATAGAAAATTGGAATTATATTAAAAATCTTCTGCACAGTAAAGGAAACAGTGCAGGTTGAGTCTTGATAATAGAATATATA
>NW_004524823.1:1179705-1196074 GCF_000260255.1 Octodon degus
AGAGATACACAAATGATAAGCAGAAACCTAAAAAATGGTAAAAAGTACTAATCAAGAACAAACACACAGGGGAGGTGGGGAGATGGTTCAGTGGAATAAACGCTTCCCTGTTAAGTGCAAGGGCCTGGGTTTAATCCCTGGTTCTGCCAAAAAAATAACAAGGAGAAGAAACATACATTAAATCTACAATGAGCTATGACCTCACGCTAGATAGAATGGCTTCTATCAAACACAGGAAAGGAAATTCCCCTAGAAGGCATGGTGAAATTGACCTTGACATCCACTGGTTGGAATGAAACGTGAATGCAGTCATGGTGAAAAACAGTGTGGCAGTTATTCAAGATATTAAAAATAAAAATAGCCTTACCATGTCATTATCATATCATTATTTTTATTTGAAAAATAAGTCTAGCTCATATTAAGCAACTTTACACTTCCAAGTAGTCAAGACTCACACCACAAATGGTACTTGATTTCATAATCTCTAGGCAATGTTCAGTGATCTTAAAATGGCCATTTATCTGAAGGAAAGGAAATGACTAAGTTGAAGGCTCACATGAATGCCCATGTTTACAATAGCCCTCATCACAGAAGCCAAGGAACTGAAATTTAGGTGGCCCCAGCTGAGGAGAACATAAAGGAACCACAGCACCTGCCCAAAACAGAAAAACATTCAGCTCTATGAAAAATAGAATATTGCCATTTATACTAACATGGACACAATCAAAAATCATAATGCCAAGTGAGATTACTCAGATACTGAAACATAATTATCACATAACTTCACTCACATTGAAAATCTAAGAAAATGAGAATCTCATAAATATTGAGAGAACAATGGTGGCTTCCAGATGCAGGAGAAGATTGAGAAGGGAGGCGTGATGGAAGGCTGATCGGTGAGTGCTGGATTCTGGGGGTGGGGACATCAAGAAGTCCTGGCAGATCACCACACCTTGGGGACTACATATAACAAACATACACCACAAATT
Organism: Octodon degus; assembly: GCF_000260255.1. Lineage (NCBI taxonomy): Eukaryota > Metazoa > Chordata > Mammalia > Rodentia > Octodontidae > Octodon > Octodon degus. Next base: position 1,180,695 of record NW_004524823.1, read on the forward strand.
TCAAAAATCTGGAAAGTTTTATCACAAAGAAACAATAAATGTTTAGAGAGACAAATACACTAAACTTGAATTAAAGATCACATAAGAACTAGATGTACTAGAAATTGCATACATGTATATCTATGACTATGCTCAATTTTTACATTTTTAGGTATTATTTAAAAAATCAATTTATGAAACATTTAGAAATGTTTCATAAAGTTATTTTGCTTATGCAATGTATTAGCTAAAACACAGATTAACAGTGCTTAGAATAAAGCTATTGTCCTGAAGGAATGCATATTTTGGTAACGGAAACATATGTTAACTGATTCATCATTGTGCTAATTGTAGACTGACAACCCCAGATATATATACTATAAATCTTTAGGCTCAATGTGCTCACTATAAGAACCAAACTAGATAAGTAAATTTAATTTTTCACTTTTTAATTTTGGGTACATTTTAGATTTACTTAATGACAGAATGTATCATAGAAAATTTTTATCTGTGCATGATATATCTTGCTCCATCTATTTTTCTCAATCCCTTCCCCTCCCTTTAGCCTCTCATCCATGCTCTACTTAAAACACTCTGTGTCCATTTTTTCCATCCATTCTCTCCTGTTCTCCCTTCTCCTTTCCGTCTTCCCCTTTCTTGGTCCTCTTATATGAACATTTTATTCCCATTCCCCAATATCTAGTATACATTTCAGTCCTTATTTACACGTTCAGTTTCTCACACCAGAAAAACCTTGAGCATCTGTCCAACTTATTTCACTTAAGAGCATGGCCTCAAGATGCTAAACTAGATAAGTAAATTAAAGAAAGTTTTAAGAATGGAAGATTTGAACCAAAGAAAATGATTGAGTAGTAGCTGAACATTAGAATGGGATTGGTGTTGGGATCTATAGAATTTCCCTGGCTCATGAGTACACTTGTTCAGTAATGGAGGAGGAAGGCCAGACAGGGCTGGGAAATAATTTTAAAAATGTTATTCTAGTGGAGTTTATGGGAGAACCGTACATAACAAGGTTCCTGAGGGGGAGAGGAGGAAGGTTAACAGAAGTCTATAGCTCATACTAAGAGAAATTTTAAACAGGGAGAGTGACAGCACAGAATTGATGTAGGTTTATGGGACAGCATTATTGGTCATAGACTGGAGAAGGATCACTGTGGCTGAGGACCACTTTGTGAATTCAGAGAGACTTAACTTAGAAGAGACGATCCACTGAATGTCCTGTGCACAATCTTAGAAAAGTTTTCGTGATGACATTCCAAACATGATACAATTAAATGTGAAGAATACACCCAATACCTCATAGTGCCCATTTGAAAGTATTGTATTGATAGAAGTTTTAATACCAGAAAATACTCTTAATAGCAAGGTGGGGGAGGAGAGACAGAAAGAGGGAGGGAGGGAGGGAGGGAGGGAGGGAGAGGAGGAGACAGAATTATCTGTTATAAGGAAAATAAGCAGGTATTTCTTCATTTTCTCTAATTCAAGACAGATTTAAAAGAAAAATTAACTCACTTGTTCAAGACCATTGAAATGATAAATAGCAAAATCAACATCTTCTAAAACATTTTGTTTGCTTCTTTATCCTTTTATGTCTTTTTACACCTGACATTTGAACCCTTCCCTCTGCCACATGAAACCTATGTCTGCAATAGTAAGCACAATAAGTGAGACATTGAAGGTTAAATAGGTTGCAGTTTCTTTCATACAAAAGGCCCCAGTTACAAATCATTTAAAGAGTAAAGTGTTGAGAAGCAGGGAGGTCGATTCTGAAGAAATGCAAGATGGAATGGATGGTAGGGAGAGGGGTGTTGAGGGGAAGTAAAAACACACCAAGCTGAAATACTGATCTCGCAAGCTGAATGTAATCATTCCTTGCAAATAAATATGGATAAAAAAATTGAAAATAAACTATTTTCACTCTTGGATAATGAACACAAATTCTCAAATTCTCTTTCACGAATTCTCATCTCCAACTTCAATTGCCACTGTTTCTTCAGTTTCTTTAAGGGCTACTTCTTCTATACATAAGCATGACAGTATTTTCAAACTTCCTAATAGTTCAGTTTATCTGTTTTACCCTGAGTTAACTAATACTTTTTATTCTACATGATGAGTAATGTGCAAATGTGTTTGCAGAAGAAACAAAATTGGAGTATACTTTAGAACCTTCAAGCACATGTTGGACAGACAGCACTTGCTCCTAATCTCAAGGATATGAATGTAATTTTTAAAATATTTGTGTGTGTTTTTTTGTTTGGTTTTTACAGGATCTCACTATGCAGTTCAAACTCATAGTGATCCTCCTGTCTCAGCCTCCTCAGGGCTGGAATTACAGGCACGTGACACCATGCCCTGTCTTGGTGGTTGGCTAGGTGCGGGTCCGGCTGTGCATGTGATACCGGTGATAGAACTCAGGACCTTGTGCTTACAGGGCAGGCACTTAGACCACTGAACTATCTCCTGATCTGATGAATGTAATTTTATGAGTTCTTTTCCTCATTAAATTTTGTTCCCTGACTGGTCGAAAATCTCAGATTTAAAGTGCCTAGTAAATGTTCAAAGAGCAGAGTAGCTAAGGAATTTTATAGTTGGAAATTAGAATTTGCTAAGGGATTATATGAAAAGGGGAACAAACCTTGGATAATAAGCTAAGATTGTGAACTGAGTACTTTAATAGGTTCTTTCCCAGATGATTCATTGCATTTATTTAAGAAATTATGCACTTAGGAAGCTCAAAGAAACTTCCTAAATAAATTTATTGAGGTTTGAGATTTTGGAGATACAAAAGGAAAGAATGAAAAACAGTTTATAATAATAGAAGAAATAAAAATTGGGCAAATGGACACAATGAACTGACATTTTCTTATTTACATAAAATTCAAAATTTCCAAAATTGCCAAAGTAAAAACTGTTTTAATTTTTCTTACATTATGTCTTAATTAAAAAAAATTATTGCTGGCATTAGTTAAAAAAGATTTTTTCCTTTTCTGCTTGTGGACACTGAGGAGGAAGTATTGTCAATCTCTCATCTGACTGCCATTATGTCTAAGTCAGAGACTCCCAAAGAGCCCAAACAGCTATGGAAGCTCTTCATTGGAGGACTGAGCTTTGAAACAACTGCTGAGAGTCTGAGGGGCCATTTTGAGCTACGGGGAACACTCACAGACTGCGTGGGAATGAGAGACCCAAACTCCAAGCTTCCAGGGGCCCTGGACTTGTCCCTTATGCCACTGTGGAGGAGGTGGGTGCAGCCATGAAAGCAAGGCCACACAAAGTGGACGGAAGAGTTGTGGAACCAAAGAGAGCTGTCTCAAGAGAAGATTCTCAAAGACCAGGTACCCACTTTTGGTGAAGAAGATCTTTGTTGGTGGCATTAAATAAGATACTGAAAAACATCACCTTTGAGATTATTTTAAACAATATGCAAAAAATTGAAGTGATTGAAATGATGACCAACCAAGGTAGTGGAAAGAAGGAAGGTTGCTTTTGTAACCTTTGATGACTGTGATTCTGTGGATAAGATTGTCATTCAAAAATACCACACACTGAATGGCCACAACTGTGAAGTGATGAAAGCCATGTAGAAGCCGGAGATGGCTAGTGCTTCATCTAGCCAATGAGATCAAAGGGGCTCTGGAAATTTTGGTGGCGGTAGTGGAAGTGGTTTTGGTGGCAATGACAGTTTTGGTCGCAAAGGAACCTTCAGTGGTCAAAGTGGCTTTGGTAGCAGCCATGGTGGGGGTGGAGATGGGGGCAGTGAAGATTGATGCAATGGATTTGGTAATAATGGAAGTAATTATGGATGTGGTGGTAGCTATAATGAATTTGGCAATTACAATAGTCAGTCTTCAAATTTTGGACCCATGAAGTGAGAAAATTTTGGAGGCAGAAGCTCTGGGCTCTATGGTGATGGAGGCCAATATTTTACCAAACCACGAAATCAAGGTGGCTGTGGTGGCTCCAGCAGCAGCAGTAGCTATGGCAGTGGCAGAAGGTTTTAAACACTTCCAGGAAACAAAGCTTAGCAGGAGAAGAGAGCCAGAGAAGTGACAGGGAAGCTACAGGTGACAACAGATTTGTGAACTCAGCCAAGAACAGTGGTGGCAGGGCCCGGCTGCTACAAAGAAGACATGTTTTAGACAATGCTCATGTGTATGGACAAAAAACTTGAGGACTGTATTTGTGACTAATTGTATAATGGGGTATCTTAGTTTCTGTTCTGTGGAAAGTGTAAAGAATTTCAACAAAGGGTTTTAATGTAGACCTTTTTGTGCACCCACGCTGTTGATTGCTAAATGTAATAGTCTGATCATGATACTGAATAAATGTGTCTTAAAAAAAAAAAGATTTTTCCTCCTCTTATCATTGCAGTTATACATGCCTTTTTAATGACATTTTAATGGAAGAATACAGAATTTTCTTCAACACAATTCCTTTGTCATATGTAAAATTTGAAGAAAATTAAATTTTACAGGTTTCTTTATGCCTTTATCATATTCACCTTCCTTCTTCATGATTAAATCAGGCTTTCCAATTAGTTCTCTGCTATTTTGCCTCTCTTAAGTTTTTGAAATAAAAAAATGGAAAATTTCTCAAGGCAAGTATATGCAATTCAAAAGAAAATCATCTTGGAAAATTAACATTATGTCATACACTATTTTAACTGTTTTCCTAAGAATGACCTTCCCCCTAGAAATGAGAGAGAATATATTAAACATTTATGATATGAGAAGTCATTTTTGAACAGAAAAAAATATAAGGAAAGAAGTTTAGATTTAGACATAGAGCCCTTATTTGATGGAAGTTGGTGATGACAAATTATTTCATAATTACCTGGATCTCTTTCACATGAACTAAAAAAAGTCAATACTTAACAGAACATAAATTTACTTTATGAAACAATTGAAATAAAAATAATTTTTACATAGCATATTTAAAATTGAATATTTAAACATATTTTTATACCAAAATTCTCTCTTATTTACTATGTACTTATGACTCATTTTTCACAAAGTATTTATCATCTTAATCCACAGTGTCTAAAAATAAGGGAATGAAACAGCTACAAAATACTGATTGAACTCTTTCTTTCTTTCTTTCTTTCTTTCTTTCTTTCTTTCTTTCTTTCTTTCTTTCTTTCTTTCTTTCTTTCTTTCTTTCCACCTGGGGTTGAACTCAGGACCTTGCACTTTCAAGCAGTCATTTAGGTTGTTGAGTTATCTCTCTGACCCTTTTTAAAAAATAATAAAATTACATTTTTTTCCTGAGACTTTCTTTACCCCAAAAGTAAGGAATCCTTGTAAGTATGTAGGTCTTTGGGCTCATTCCTGTAGCATAGATGGCTTCTTTTTATGGTATATTTCTCATAGAGACAGAATTATACCAAGTTTGCAAAAGTCAGTCCCAGCTTTTAGTGTACTATTCTAATTAATTATTTAAGTAATTTAGACATGTTTGCAGTGCAGAATGATTACATTCCTTCTATGAGGTTGGGACATGTATATAGCATATCTTAATTCCTTTATTCTCCCTCTTTGCTCCATTTCCTCTCCATCTCTCCCTCTCTTGTTCTCTTTCCCATCTGAGTGAGATCCAGTTACCTGCTTTCTATTACCTATATTTTAGAGGTCTTCGTTCGAATTCAGAGATTTTGTGCTTTGAGATAACTGCACATATCTCTGCACACAATATTATCAAAATATTAAAAATATGTAATGTCTTAAAAGTTTAGCATTAGAATAAATTGTTTTAAAATAATTTCTCCTTCAATACAGTGACACATTTCTGGTTAGCTCTTTCTATAATGATAGCACACTTTGACCTAAACATTTTAATTTTAAATAAACAGACACTAAATGTATTAATATGTACTTTTAAAGGTAAATTGAAAAATCATGTTTTGGGTCAAAAATGAATGAATATGAACTTCACTTGAGGTCCACAAACTAATTTTCAGATGTCCACCATATTTAACTAACTCCACAGTACTACTGCAGTTTGTCCATGACCTCCTCTGTCCATATTGTACAAATCATCACTATGGCAACCTGATTGTAAGGAAAAGTCATTTTAAAGTTTAAGGATCTGAAGAATCATTAAAAGACAAGGATTCTGAACTTTAGCTCTTTGAAGAATTTCACATATTCCCATCAATACGTAAGCACAATAAGTCTTTGGTTACTAGTAATAACGAATAGAAATGTACTCATGTGTAAAATTAGTAGCTTCACCACCCCAAATAAAATTATATTATCACTGTGACTTGATTCAAAAATTAACATAAATGCACCAGAATATTTCTTCACAGTTTTGCTTATAGATATTTACAGTGTTCAATATTACCTTATATTTGATAGTGTTTTTAAACTTTCAAAAAACTTTGACGTAAACTGTAGAAGTTTTATAATGGCTTATTTTAGAAAAAGAGCCCTGGGAAAACTATAATTGTGCTACCTTTCATCATATTCAAGTTTACATATTCATGAGACACAAATGTAGTTTCAACATAGAGTCTCAGTCAGTGAAATCATATTCATTAGTATCACTCAAAGTAAAAACTGAGGGGGAGGCTTGTAATCTTATATCTTGATCAAATCATTCATTTCTAAAAAGGACAACACTTATTGTCTCAAATGTACAAATTGATAATTTATAAATCTTCAGTTCAATAAACTGTCTATAAATGTATTTGAACATATTCTTCAAATATTTATGACTGTTCGTCATCTCTCAATATAGTTGTTTCAGTGATTTATTTTATGACTGTAGTTTTTCTATGTTAATGAAAAGATTACTTTTGATATATCTTAGAACTGCATAGAGATGAAATCCCTAAAATCCAGGTTTATTTGAAATGTATCTAAATTTTCTGATATAGCACTTTATCCAGATAATTTTTCTAGATTTAGTGTCAATAACACAAAGCAAGGTGTTACTGCATGTGAAATTTACTTAATTAGAGTATAATACTTTTGAAAAAGTGTTCAATATGGCTGTATTATAATATTCATTTTATAATATCAACATCATTAGAATAAGAGTTGTGTTGATACATAATTCATTTGAAATGAAGACCAATATATGAAAACATTATGACAACATATATCAAACAAGATAGGTTGATATTAACAAAAACATTGTCAAAGCTCTTATTTAGGTTTTGCAATGATAATTTACTTTATATGGATATATAATAGAAAGTCTTACTAAAATAAAATAGAAAATATCTCTGTCACTTCTAATTAGACATGATATTTGGTTTATTTATTCCAGGTAATAATTTTAGGGAAAAAATTTAAATTAAATTTAATGAAGTAATTGTTTACATTTTACTACTAAATAAGAGTCCAGGGAAACTATTGCTATTGAAAGATACCCATCTGTTATAAGTCTATAGTGAAAGCAACCTGACATGATTGGTGCATTCTGAAAATTTATATATTGCTTGGTATACAGTATGTATGATTTTCATTACTTAAGAAATGCTTCCAACATGTATAGTTTAAAAATCATTTTAAAATTATCATGGAAATGTTACATTTAAAAAATTAAAGAAATAGAATAGTAAAGTGAGAAAACATCTTATAATAAAGCTTTTGGTCTAAAATAATATATGGGCCAGCCAGATAGCTCAGCAGATTAAAGTACTTGCTTAGGCAGATGCAGGGACCAGTGTTTCATCCCTGGAGTGCCTTGCCGGCCCCATCTACTGGGTATGCTGAGAAGGTGATTGAGACTGGTGTGGTGGTGCAGGCCTGTAATCTCAGCACTTGGGAGGCTGGAAGAAGGAGAATCACTATGAGTCCAATCTGTGTAGTGACAATCTTTAGACCCTGTACTAAACGCATTAAAATAAAATGATACATGGTGAGACACCAGACAGCTACTGGGTTTGAGTGAGTCCTGCCCCACCATCACTACCATCTCAGGAGCTTTTCTGAGATTTGACCCACCACCCCCCACAACACAAGTCAGGGAGCCTTGGTGAGCCCTACCATGTGCTGCCACTATCACAAGAGCTTTATGTAGCTTCAGCCTGCCCCTGTCATCTTTGATGCCTTCCTGAGCTGTGCCTTGATCCTCTTTAGTGCGGCAGAAGCCACGGCTAACACCACATGGCAAGAGTGTTGGGTAGCCTGCCCTACCACTCTGAACTGTTGCGGGAGCTTTACTGACCTGAACCTCACACCCCTTCCATCACTGCTGAGTCCAGGTGAGGGTAAGATTTAAAAATATGAAAATGAAGAAGCAAAAGTCAATCTCAGACCTCCAGCCCACCTGGAATAAGTCCAAGAGACAAGAATATGGATGAACTTGGAAGTCACATACCTAAAATTTCTGAAATGAGAGCAACTAAAATAAAGAAACAGGGGCTGGAGAGATGGCTCAGTGGTCTAAAGCACCTACTTGGAACAAGCTTGGCAAAGCACAGGGACCGCGGGTCCATCCTCCAGCACCACATGCCGGCCAGCCGCGCCCCTGGTGGGCTGAGCTGGCCACACACACACACACACACACACACACACACACACTAAATAAATGTTTAAAAAAATTAAAAAAAAAGGAAACAATTGTATTAGGGTATGGAAAAATCAGAGCAGAAATAAACTCTCACATAAAAAATGAAATACCAACAATAATGAAAGAATTGCTCAGCACACCTAAAGAAGTAATAGACAAAAAATGAAAAAATAATGGAAACATTGAATGAAGAGTACAGGAAAGAGTTATAATATATGAAACAGATCCAAACATTTATCCAGTAAATTAAAAATTCTTTTGAAAGCAAGACAAAACTGCTTAAATAAAACTAAAGTGAGACATTCATACCTCAAAGATAGCAGTGCAGCTAATGATTGGAAAAGGAAAAATTTCTTAAAAATAACAAAGAACCAAGAAAACATAATTCAGCTGCTATGAGATAATGCAAAGAAAAACCATATAAGACTAATATATGTCAATGAAGTATCAGCAATCAGCACACATGATGTAGAAAGACTATTTTCACAAGTAGTAGCAGAAAATGTCCCAAACATGGGAAAAGAATCTGACATACAGAATTGTGAGGCATATAGAACTCCAATTAGCCATAACCAAAATAAATCTACACCTAGACATAATAATAAAGATCCCAGAAATTCAGCAAAAGAACAGAATATTAAAAGTTGTTAAAGAAAAGAACCAGCTCACCTAAACTGAAAGCCTGTCAGAATTACAGCAGATTATTCAGTACAATCCATTAAATCAAGAAGAATTTGAAGTGGAGTATTTCAGGTCCTGAGAGAAAACAATGTACAAGCTAGATTAATATACCCTGTGAAACTATGAAATATAATGGGGACATAAGATACTCCTATGACAAAGAACAACTGCAGAAATTCATGACCACGAAATCAACCCTACAAAGTGTACTGACAGATATTCTACAAAGGGAAACAATTCTACTAAGTAAACTTCAAGGACAGCAACAGAAAAAAGTAGAGCAATCAATTAAACAAAAGTCAAAATTAGGGAACCTACAGAAGGAAAATAAGATGGCAAAGGTAAGCCAACACATATCACTTATAACCATCAGTGTAAGCAGTTTCAACTCACCAAACAAAAAAAGCAGACTGACAATGTGGATCAAGAAACAAAATCCAACAATATAAACAAACACATTTAACTAAAAAGGAAATTCACAGATTGAAAGTCAAAAGATAGGAAACAATAATCTGTGTGACAGAAACCCAGAGAAAAGCAAGTTTACATATTCTGGTTGCTAGCAATGTCAACTTCAGACCAAAAACAATTAAAAGAGATAAAGAAGATCACCACATATTTGTTAGGGGAAAACTGCAAGAGAACGAGATAACAATTAAAAATATATATGTATTCAAAGTAGGAGCCACGCAATTACAAAAGGTAAATTTTAACAGACATGAAAAACTCAAATGAGCGATAACGCCATTGTAATGTGGAATTTAACTCCCCATTGTGACTAAGAAATAAATAAGATACACATAAAAAAGAACAAAGAGATAACAGCATTAAATCAAACTTGTGAAGAAATGGACTTCATAGACCTTTACAGAGTTTTCCACCCCACAACATCAGAATCACATTCTTCTCATCTGCAAATGGGACATCCTCCAAAACTAAAGCAAGTACTTCCAAATGGAGCATTCTTAAGTAAATGGAAAGGAATCAAAATTACCCCATGCATATTATCAGAATGAAACTGGAAATTATTGATGAAAGAAAGAGCGAAAGCTACATAAATATATGTAAATTAAATAAACCCTCTTAGACAACCAGCCAGTAGATCACTGATAAAATGAAGCAAATTAAATAATATTTACAGTTGAACAAAAATGCAGAAACAACTTACCAGAACCTGTGGGATACAATGAAAGCTGTCTAAAGGGAAAATTTATAGCAGTAAATTCACACATTAGAAAAACTAGCAAGCCTAAGTGATCAATCTTATTCTCCAGCTCAAGCTTCTAGGAAAAGAAGAGCAAATCAAACTCAAAGCCCCCAAAAGGCAAGAAATCATGTAAATTAGAGCAGAAATTGATACATTGGAATAATTGATAAGTCAAAGAGTTAGTTCTTTGCAATAATAAATAAAATTAATAAATCCCTATCCAATCTTATAAAAAGAGGAAACAAAACACTCAAATTCATGTAATAATAAATGAAAACAGAAATTTCTGCAGGCCCTATAGAAATTCAGAAAATCATCAATATCTACTTAGAATATTCTAAGCAGATATCTTTACTCTCACAGGATGGAAAGCACAGAAGAAATGGACAATTTGCTAGATACAAATGAATTGCCAAGGCTGAATCAAGAGGATATGAAAATTCTGAATAATCCAATATCAGTGAATGAAATTGAAAATGTAAAAATGTAATGAAAAAACTATTATCAAAGAATAGCCCCGGTCTTGATGGATTCACAAAAAATTTCTAAAAGAAATTCAGATATTTAATGTCAACTCTTCTCAAACTCTTTGATGAAATTGAAAGGGAATTAGTTATCCCAAATTCATTCCTGGAGGCAAGTATTACTTTGATATCCAAACCAGAGAAAGACCCAACCAAGAAAGAGAACTATAGCCCAATCTTCCTTTCAAATATAGATTCAAATATCCTCAATAGAATATTAGCAAACAGAATGCAACAAATCATCGTGAAGATTGTGCATCACAACCAAGTGGGATTCATCCCAAAAATGCAAGTATGGGTCAATGCACGCAAACCCATGTGTAATACACTACATCAACAGAGCCAAAGAGAAAAATCACTTGATCATCTCCACAGATGCATAAAACTTTTGGCAAAGTCCAGTACTCATTCATGATAAAAATCCTACAGAAAATCAGGATAGTCTTTATCTCAACCTGATAAAAGCCATCTATGGCAAACCAACAGCCAACATTATACTAAATGTAGAAAAACTGAAAGCCTTCCCTTTAAAATCAGGAACAAGTGAAGGATGTGTACTGTCACTACACCTATGCAATATTGTTCTGGTAACATTACCCAGACCAATTAAACAGGAGACAGAAATAAAAGGAATAATGACGAAAAAAGTGAAATTATCATTATCTAAAGATGACATGATACGCTACATAGAAGACCCCAAAAACTACACCAAGAGACTTGTAGATTTAATAACCAAATTCAATAGCACAGGGCCCACAAAATAGCTCAGTGGATTAAAGCTCATGTAAGCAGGAACAGGGGCCAAGTGTTCCATCCCTGGGCTGCAAACACTCTCAGCAACCTTATCTTTGACAAAGCAGCCACACGTGTTCACTGGAAGAAAGTTAAATGACCTCTTTAACAAGTGATGCTGGACCTGACATTGTCAGTGAAGTAGAAGACCCAATACTATTATGGACTATTGGACAATTTTAGAATATTTTGTTAAGTTAACATGCCTATAATATTCAAATAATGGAACATAAAAAAGGGATATAGATGAATATTCATTTTATATCTGTGTATTCAAAATGGTTAGGATAGGTATATAGTTACATTCTCTTATTGAATAGAGGGATTTATTCTAATAGTTTTTGTAAATAGGATATCATGTCTACATCTTGTACAGCAATTAACCACTAGGAAGAATATATGCAATGTGTTAGTTATTGAAACTGTCCTACCAATTTGGTTTGAAACTGTATCATTTCAAGTCCAATCTAGTAGTGAGATCCTGAACACCTTATAGACTTTTCCCTAAAACACACACACAAAAAAAAAATTCATGTGAAAATAAAGCATAACCTGTTAATCTCTTACTCTAGTAACTATTTTTGAGGAACTATTTTCCTCAATTATGTTCTGGAAGAACTTTTGTTTTACTATGAAAAAAATTCTGGAAAAATGCTGTAAGTCTTGGTTTTGCATTGCTTTTGTGGATATGGTTTTCATGGGCAGTGTTTTTCTAAGTGCCAAAAGTCCTCTTTCTTTGTATTTAAACATCTAGGGCAGCAAATTTCTTTGCTCCACAAGGGAACTACTTAAAGTGTTATCATTGCAGTTCATTAAGTGATACCCTATTGGTTTAGTGTTAATAGGCTTTCTAAGCACCTAAGTTACTACCAGATAGGAACTATGCCCATAGAAATCTTTACACATGGGTAAGAGGGTAATAGTTATAATGTCAATTTGTCTTCTACCCACAGGTGAAAAGAAACTTCTAAGCAAACGTTCAAGGTAACAAATTGTGGGTTTTGGTAATTTTCACTACAGAATTATTTGGACTCAGGACTATCAGATTGCTACAAAGTATTGATAGTGAACATACTATCTGAAATCTTATTATTAATATTGATGATCATAGAGTTTGTTGTTTCAAAAATGTCATTATGTAAATTGTTAAGATGGATGTTAATTGTTGGAAATGCCCTCATTATTTTAACTCCTCTTAATATTTTATACTAACATGGTAATATTTAGAAAAGAGTTATATAATAAATAAGTAAACGAAATTTATAGAATATGGGGATAGACTTAGAGATAAACAGTATTATTGTCTTGCTTGGAAAGTAGAGATAATTTATTAATTAAATTTAGCCATAATTTGTATCTTGATTTATTCTGATTCATTTTTAATTATTCCAAAATGCAATGGAAATTTTATATTCTATATTCTACATTCCTTGTTAAACTATATATTTATATGTACATATATAATTATACATATGCAGCATTTTAATTTAATATACTATGGTTTACATAAGAATTTTTCAGCTTAGAAATTCAAATTAGTTTTATTTGATCAACAAAAGATTCATATTTAGTGTTCATATATAAAATTGCTCAAGTTTTCTTATATAATTTACCTCAATATATTTGTTTTAGGAAATACAATTTTAAAAATTCACTTCTATATTTAAAATTATGGTAATTCAACCTTCCATCCATTTGCTTCATTTATTAAAATAATATTTATTAAGTGCCTGCTATGTATCAGAAAGTATGTTTCATGCCAAGAATGCAGTTGTGAAATTAAAAGACAATTTTCTGAGTTTTTAGTACTTCTATCCTACTAGAGTACCTTAAGAGTAAAATGTATTAAGTAAATGAACAAAACAAATGAGACAGAGAGAAAATAAATAGTAAGATACCATTAGGTTTAATCACCTAACTGGCAAGGGCAAGGATCCTGGTTCAATGCCCAGTACCACATGCCACACTGGCCCACTGCCAACCACACCTGTAATCCCAGTGCTGGAAAGCCTGAAGCAGGAGGTCTGAGCTAAATAATGAGACTCTGTAACAAACAAGCAAACAAATAAATAAGATAAGGTCTCTCTCTGATACAGTGACATTTACAGACTTTGATGGCAAATGAGAAAAAATTGCACTAAAATTTAAGGCAAGAATTTATTAAAATGAGGCTTTGCAAGTCCAAAGGCTCTACATTTGCAGTAAGCTTGGAGATCTTTTGGCACAAGACAAATTGGCATCCCCTTTGTCCCTGGGAGCACAGAGCCAGTGTTGTAAGGACAGCTCTGAACATCTTTGTTGAAAAGCAGTTGGCTGCAGTGTTTGTTTAGTTCTAGGTTTCCCATCTTCCATCTTTCTTTGTTGGGTCTGTATCTCATTATGATGCTGTTTTGTTACTGCAGCCTCTTGCCTCATTCTTTTTCATTAGATTACATTGGCTCTTTGGGATTTTATGTGGTTCATTCAGATTTTAGGATCATGTCTCAGTCAGTTCTTGAAAGTGGGTCACAGTAGCCAACTCCCAATCTGCTCAAGAGAAAAGAGGATTATTTTGATACCAGGTTCAGCCCACAGCTAGGGAGCTCCAAGTCAAGACTACAAGGCATTGGTGTGTTGGAGAGGAAAAGCTGCCCTTATTTAAGCACAAGATTTTAGATAGCAAAGGAAGAGAAAAATGCTCCCCAGGTCACTTCCTCTCTTTTCTCCCTACCACACCAGTTGTAGCACTCTGAAAATCCAATCTCCTTCCAAAAGCCCTGCCTCCTACTACATGAGGCTTTGGGGAAACATCCAGGTAGAAAGTATAGCACATCATTTCTTCTAAATCTATGAAGAATGTCACTGTTATTTTAATAGGAATAGCTTTGAATTCATAGTTCACTTTTTAAGGTAATAGGATAGGGGATATTAACAACAGTGATATTTTCCAGTTCATGCATATGGAATATGTTTCATTTATTATACTTCAAATTTATTCATCAATGTATTAGTTTTGAAAACTTTCATCTACTTTGGTTCTATTTATCTCTAGGAATTTTATTTTACCTTATTTTTACATCTATAGCAAATGTGATTTTTTTTTTTTTTTTTTTTTTTTTTTTTTTTTTTTTTTACTGGCTAAGCCCACCCTGGAGGCGGGACTGGTGCAGCATATGATGCCGGGGATTAAACCATGGTCCTTGTGTGCTTGCCTAAGCTTGCCTAGGCAGGCACTTTAGACTGCTGAGCTATCTTGCTGGCCCCAAGTTTGATTTTTGAGTTTTATTTCACTGAATTTGTTATTGTTGAACAGAGCAGTGACTAATTTTTTTTTCTGGAAAAAATGAGTATCCATATGCAGAAAAATGAAGTGAGATTGCTTTCTCACTTGTTAAAAATATAAGTAAAAATTGATTAAAGCCTTAAATGAAATCCTTGAAACAATCACTGCAAGAAGAAATCATAGAAGTGTTCCAGAACATTGAACTAAGCCAAGGTATCTTGAACAAGAACACAAAAGTACATTAAGCAAAAGCAAACATAAATGAATGGGATAATATCAACCTAAAGGGTGTCTGCCAACTGATGAATTAGTCATCAAAATGAAGACCTAGACTGTAGGATGGCAAAAAGTAGTTAAACTACACTAGTCAGTAATCTGAAGCAGAGGAGCACAA
>NW_004524823.1:1197374-1202980 GCF_000260255.1 Octodon degus
ATAGAATGATTTTTTCTAATGGTGTTTGTAAATAGGATCTCAAGTCCACATCTTGTACAGCAATTAACCACTAAGAAGAATATATGCAGTGTGTTAGTTATTGAAACTATCCTACCGATTTGATTTGAAACTGTCTCATTGCTATCTGTTTATCAATAAAATTATGAAGAAAAGAAACAGAAGTAACCTGTTTCTACCAAAGAATGCATAGAGAATATGTAGCACTTAGATATAGTGTGACACTATTTAAGCATAAAAATAATTTTTGACAACATGAATACAAAAAAGGACCATTCTATTAAATGAAAGAAGCCAGGCATACAAAGAACTAAATCTCACTCATGTCTATAACATAAAATAGCTGATGTTATCAAAGTTGAGTGAGGCATGATAGGTATCAGAAATCAAATAGAATGCATGGAAGAGAGGTATAGGGAAAATTCATCAATTAGTTCAAAGTTGCAATTAGAAAGAAGAAAGATTTCTAGGTGTATTATATAGTGTGATGATTACAGATACTAATAATGCACTGTGCATTTCAGAAAGACAGTTTGAAGGTCTTCACCATAAAGAAATAATAACTTTTTGAAGAGCTAGCTATGTTTAATCTGATTTAAACTTTACATAATATGTCATTGAGTGGGAATGTTATATTTTATGACACTAAGTCCAATTGTTTGAGTTAATTATAAAACACATTTAATTGATAAATAAAATGTTGTGTCTTAGAAATTGAGAAACGTGCCACAATTACTAGAGTCTAAGTAGAAAAAAAAGAGGATTCAGGAAAGATGATCAAAAGGTGCTGAGAGCAATTAAATAGGAAAACTAAATTCAAAGTTTCTATTGCACATCAGGTTGACTCTAAAAACTTTTGCATACTGTGTATCTCAACAAGTTTATAAGCAGTAATTTTCAAAGTTTTTGCTCTAAAATGATAAAAGATTGAACATATAAATGTTTAACCTTATTCTATGGTTTATATATGTATCAAAGCAACACATTGTATCCCATTAATTTGTATATTTATATCTTATGTATCTTTAAAAATAAATCATGTAAAAATAAGAGAATGTTAGAAAGAGAAGCAAATGCAAATTGCATAAGGACTAGAAAGATAAGGCAAAGTAATGAATGCAAACTGGAATCACTTGATACACTTATTTCAGAAATCATATGATGTGGGTGAATTTTTGAAGTTCGTTTTAGGTGCTGGGTAATAGCTCCTAGGGGATGAAGCAATGGAAGTGTAGAGACTACTTATAGGCATGGGTCAAAGAGGACATGCAGGATGAACGCCCTGTGAGGAGGAATACTTACATGGCTGTGTTGGTTGGTAGGAATGCTACCATTGTACTATATTTTTGAGCAATTGCTCTCACAGTATAAATTAGAAAATCAAACAAAGTGGTTCTCTGCAAATAGATGCTTAATATTGCAGAATGCTAGTTTCTTCCTGGTTTATAGGTATAAGATGTTTGAGTTGAGATCCAGGCTACGCACACCATTTTCAGATTTCTATTTCTAAAATCAACACATAGCAGATTCAAAAATCAAATTTAGAGGCATCCAACTCTAATATGACTGTAGTTATTCACATGGAGGTTATTCAGGAGTAAAGTTGAGTTCAAATGTTCCATAAGGAAGTAATGGTTCCCAATATCTAATGATATATTACACAGTACTCTGAGGATTTCACACTGCTAAAAGTTTTAT
The DNA here is from genome assembly GCF_000260255.1 of Octodon degus. Taxonomy (NCBI): domain Eukaryota; kingdom Metazoa; phylum Chordata; class Mammalia; order Rodentia; family Octodontidae; genus Octodon; species Octodon degus. The sequence continues at coordinate 1,199,091 of NW_004524823.1, forward strand.
AGGAAAATTACCAGCTGGGAACTAATGTCCTTCAGAGGACATATTCTGATTATCAGAGGGCACTCAATTTTAAACTATGTTGAATCAAGCCTGCACAAAATAGTTTTTTGAAATAGAGAAACAGTGCAATAAAAAGTACTTGAGGTTTATGATCAAAATAATTGAATTAAGAGAAATGTTTTATATCATATCAAGTTTAAGAAAAGGATTATTGAGTTACTTGCATAAATTAGAAATGGCATGGCTTTGGTTTTATAAAGCTACTTTTCCCTTGTATTTTTACAATGCAGCTTTTCCATTCCCTCCCTTTTTCACCTTAGAAAGGTGTACTTTTGCTTTGGATTTAAAAGTTCAGAATTTGAATAAGTTTTACCTTTGACAAGGACTCTTTTGACTTTCCTGCACAATTTTAAAGAACAAGTCTAATAACTCCTCAAGTACTCTTCTCACATTAAACTGAAAGATTTACTCCACTGTAATTTGAGCTACAAACAGCTATTGTCTCTTGTTGATGATGTTTGATGCAGTTACATTTTAAGTTACTCAATACTTTTCATAGATTTAAAATCTTTTTTTTCATATATAGCTTAAAGCCATCAATGTTTCGTTACTAACATTTATTTTAATGAAACAACTATGAGAATTACAGAATGCACCAAGAATCTTAGAGCTGGTACTTTGAGACCATTTTAAGCTAAACATCCATGCAAGAGAGGCAGACTGTGTAGTACAAGTTCTTACGGAGATGCTAGACTGCACACCCTTCCTTCTGCACATGCGCACAGGCGAGGTCAAGGTGCATGACAAATAGGAAGAGATGGGGAACACACAACAGTGGGAGGTGTAATGATAAAGATGTGAAACAACATTACAAGAACCATTATTTTTTCATATGATTTGGGGAGGTGGGGGCAAGGAAAATGATCAAATAAACTCAAATGTTGTGTTATTAAGTATAATTTTTACATAGAATGTTGTCAGAATTTAATTAATGCTTTGATGGCACTTCCTTTCAACAAGGAAGAATCTTGTGTAGATTTTATAAGTTTTGATGCCTCATACCTTGATACAAGTTCTCGTGCCTTACTAACATGAAAAGACCCCATGAGTAATGCAGTAAGTAGTCTATCATTAGTTTTTTTAATTTTATTTTTTAATTATAAACATAATTTAAGAACCCCATAAAAAATAAAGAAGTTGGAAACAAGATGTTAGGAAATTAGCATTGGTACTGTATTGCATATTGTCATCCTCGAAGTAGTTGTCCAGATTTCCAGATATAGGCATGCAAAATTGATCACACAATGTAAGCACTAAGTGTTCATTTTGAGGAACTAATATAATACAATTATCTAAGCTATCATATGTATTTATATCTATCTTTTTTCCTCTTTCTTCTTTTCCTTTCCCCCCTCCTAGTTTCCTTCCTTTTGAGTAATTTCTTTCCCTTTCACAATATCTACTGCACCTTTTACATCTTATTTACTCTTTCCGTTTTGTATGCTAGATAGGATGTTTACACATGGTGAGTCTGATTTATTACACTTATGATATGATCTCTAGTTGTATCCATTTACTTATAAAAGCCTTGAGTTCATCTGTCTTTATAGCTGAATAATGCTCTTTTGTGCAGCTGTACCTCACCTTTATTAAGCATTCCGCCATATGGGGGGCATTTGGGTAGTTAGCTTACTTGTAAAACTGATAGTGGTAAGTAGTTATGTAGTAAAATAGGAGATAAGCCAACAGCTATGCAAATCATTACTTTCCTTCTTATGAAATGTAGCAACATAGACAAAATACTTTTGTATCTGAGAATAAGTTTCATGATAAACACTGCAGAAAAATATTTTATTTATAGGATGTATGAGATGAATAAAAGAACTAGAAGAAAGTCTATATTTAAACAGGTGATCAAAAGACCTTGGATGAAACTACTTGACAAATACTAGTAAACAAGCACTGATAATGTTGAAAAGAGAAATATTACTCTGACAATAATTCAAAAGGTTTTGTGAAACCCTTCATAACAGTTATGAATAAGGTAGAGTTTTGATGATACAGTATACATGTACCATTTGTCATGAATGATATATTAACACTAAGGATATGAAAAGATACTAAGGAAAATTCTGTTTTTCTTAGGGTATTGAAAATAAAACTTAATTCATAACTTCAGGTACATAAATGGCACTACTTCTTGATTTCTTTTATATTCATGCTATTTAGGAAGTGAGGTAGGATTTCTTGATATTCCTTTCTCACATCCCAGATTTTACATCTCCAAACTGATAGAAGTTCTCTTGTGGTTCTTGCCTTTTGAAAGGCTTTTGAAGGTATAAGTTTTGATCCCCAAGTAGGAGTCTGACCTCCAGTTCCAGGAAAAGCACATCATTGATGACATTCTTCTTCATTCAAGATCCCACTGCGTCTGGAGCATTGGCAACTCTAGCTGAATGTCACGCATGCAACATAGTACATTTGTTCTTTAATTCTCTCATAGAAAAGTGCCACAAAAATCAAAACAAGTCCCCAAGTTTAAGTCCCCAAGTTTTTCAACTTCTGTAAGTTAGCAGTCTAGGATTACTCAGACTAGTTTCTCTGTCCCAGACTTCAGAGAACAGAAAGGAGGGCTTTGCCATCATCTTATAGAAAGACTGAGTTATGGCGTGCTGTGAAACACATGCAGGTTCCTGGCAGAATCTACAACTGGCGAATGCAAGACTGAGGCTTAATTTCCTAGCTGACTGCCAGTTTGTGGCTCCATTCGACTGCTAGGAGGTTTTTAAATCTCTCCATATGAGCTTCTATCTCATATCTGGAAGGATGTGTCAAATCCTTTTCATCACTTTTTCTGCTGCATTTTTCTTGGATTTTAGGGAGTCTGATATAATTCAGTTTACCTACCAGGTAACTAAGGACGATCTGCATGTTTTGAGGTAGATGGCTTAATTCTATTTGGAAATTCACTTCAAAGTGTGAGGTAGAGTATTGTTTGATTAGATAAGAAGGGAGCAAGGGAGCTAGGACATCTGTTGATTTTGACCTCTCACATAGCATTGTCATGACTGCGGTCTGATGTCTGTGTACCTACCTTTGTCCACATTTCTTCTCACTAGGTCTTCATCCCTGCACCTGCATAACTATCCCAACTTCAAGGATTCTCAAGGCAATGAGTTATCTGGCAATCTCTAAACTATATAAATCTTTATAATATTCAACTTAATAGGAACTAAACTGCTCCTACTCCCTACTTAATGAGATATATACTGAGAAAGACAGATATATTTTAAGTTGGATATTTTAGTAAGTTCAAAAACCACACACACACACACACACACACACACACACACACACACAGAATGCTGTGTGTGGTGACACATTCTTGTAATCCCTGTATTTAGGAGACCGAGGCAGGAGGATTGCAGCAAATTCATGCCAACCTCAGCTGTATAATGAGTTCGGATCAGCTTGTACTACATAGTCAGACCTTATCTCAAAGGAAGACCACATCTGGTGCATTCCTATGAAACCAAACAACACAAAAATGCTGGCTACATTGACAAATACAAATTAAAATTCAAAGTATCATTTTTGATATTGGAGAATTAGTTTTGCATTATTAATTTTTATTGAAAATTATGAGATTTTTCTTTGTAAAAAAGTGAAAATTTAAGCTATGTGGAATAATTAGGATCAGTAAAGTGGGTAAAAACAATAGTTCTCAATAAGATTAAGAAACCAGGATGTTCCTGTATTAGTTTGTGGAGGTTGTTAAAACATTTCAAACAGAGTGGCTTAAATCACAGAAATTTATGATCTGACAATCCAAGAAGTTTAAAATCTGGCATCAAAATGTCTGCAGCAGGATGCTTTCTCTGAAGTCACCA
>NW_004524823.1:1204200-1205007 GCF_000260255.1 Octodon degus
TGTGTTTGATTTTAAGTTCTATTATTTATATCTAGTAATCAAGCTATACCTATGCTTGAGAAGAGGATAAGGATTAGAAAAATTTTCAGGAAGGCTAAGTGTGGGGTAGCCATTTTGGAAACAGTTAACTTTTACTCTCTTCCCAATGATTTTCTGAGATCAAACAACTCAGTAACATTGATCTAATAGAATTCAAATAGAAGCCCACAGAAATCTTAGAATGAAACTAAAACTTCATACATTTCCTGAAAGGATGTTGAATAGTTGATTATTTTATGTGTGTTTATAAAGAGTGAAAGGAGAGGGAGAGATGGAGAGTGTGTGTTAACCCTGCAAGGAAATCTGAGAATATCTATTTAGAATGGAAAAAGAAAATTTTGGGGGCTGTTTCTCAGTGCTTTAATCCTAACATTTTGACTCTAACAACTCTACAGTCTATCCTGATGGTCTCCTATGTCACCACTTACTGTTCTCTACTTACAGTACTAAAACATTATTTTTTACTTTGTTCATATAGTTTGTGGAGCAGGGCATCAAATTATTTCTCCATTAACATGCTTTTGCATAACATTAAATAATCAACTCGAAGTCATTTCTTTCTCTGAAACTGATTTGAATTCTTCAGGCTAATCTAGCAATTCATAACTTAGGGTTGCCACAGATAAAAGCGCTACTAGAATGGGACTAAAGTGGGTGAAGATCTAGGAACCTTGGTTGGAGCACCTGCTCAGCGGCTAGGAGCTACTCAGAATCTGACTTCAATTTGATCTGTGTGTGGAGGGTGGCATGAACAAATATGCTTAATTT
>NW_004524823.1:1206232-1216975 GCF_000260255.1 Octodon degus
GTGCAGACAAAAATCTAGGTCATTTTATGAGCATGTATTTTAAAAGGAAAGAAAGGTAAGATAGACCAGATTAGATCAGGTAAAATAGAGCAGAACAAAAGTCTACACTATAGCATCTGTGTGTGTGTGTGTGTGTGTGTGTGTGTGTGTGTGTGTGTGTGTGTGTTTAAAGGTCCTCTGTCTTTTATTTAAAAAGAACTCTCTCCTCTCCTTCTCTCTCTCTTTGTCTATTAAAAATTAATCTATTTTTGTGCTTATGATAGAGACAGTTTGTATCTTTAAATATAACTTGTTCATTGCTCTACCAAAAAAATGTGACTAACATATATGAATGATATGGAGGGACTTTATGTGTGCTTTATACATAGGTATTAGGTTAGAATTACAATAATTTAAGAAACTCTTTAGAAACCATATGACAAACAGGATTCAGAAGGGATAGGATTTGAAATATTTCATCCCCACTTTTTCACTGTGAAATTATTAAGTCATTTCTTTTTCTGTAAATTTAAGGAATAAATTCTACAAAATCTAAATGAATGTATTATAATCACCACTATTTCCTTTTATTACATTACCATATCAATATTTATGCTAAGCTCAACATTAAACATCAAAATAAAGCTCTATCAGATTTTTTTAAAAATTTCATTGCTTAGAACAGATTCTACTAATAAAAATAGTTTTAATTCAACAAATTGGAACTTTTGTAGTGTAAATTATTAATCAGAACTGCTTATAATTTTTATAACTCATCTTTTACTTTTAAATTAAATATGTATAAAGAGAAATTTTGTAAATTTGCTGTACAAGGCAATTTCCAGGAATAAATATATGTTTAAAGGTGAGTAACCCTCGAGAACTCAGTGATTTTATTATAACGTCGTTTTTGCTGTTAATATTTTGCTGTGTGTTTCAGCAAAGTAATCATATTTGAAGTTTGAGAACATGCAAATCTGGGTCACTTTTAGCTAAATTTAAAAGGATTTTTATTCAAAATTTTAAAAAATCCCCTAGTCAGAGATACAACATGAGTTTTTATTTTTCTCTTAGTTTCTTTTGGCTTTTAAATGATATAACTTAGACCAATCCTAAAATAGAAAGAAAATTAGATGGTAGAAGCAAGAAAACTTTTCAAAAGATCTCTTTTTAAATATTTATTTATTTACTGGCAATCAAACTCGGGATCCTCAAACTCTGAGGATATACTCAGCCAAAAGATTGTTTTGCTCTTTTCTTCTCTTTTCTTTTTTCTTTTTTCTTTTTTCTTTTTTTTTCATTTTCATTTCATTTTGTCTCATTTCTTCTCTTCTCTTTGCTTCACATCTCTGCTTTGCTTTGCTTTTCTCTTCTTCTATTTTCTTTTCTTTATCTCAATTCTTTTCTTTATATTTTTGCTATTTATAAAACAGTTACACACCCAAGTGTGGTAGCACATGCCTGTAATCTCAGCATTCAGCAGGCTGATGCAGGAGATCTGCCAAGAGTTCTATAGCAGCCTGGAAAATAAAACACACTGCCTCAACTAATAAAAATAAACTCACCTAAAACAGCTAGGATTTCTCTCCCATTGTAGAAATATCAGCTCTTGAAGAAATGTAGGAGTTTTTCCCCTTATGAAAAACTTGACCTATGATATATAGACTATAAAAATCAAATTGAATTTTTATTGAATTAATCCTATATTCACAGTTATGGCACCACTATAATTTCAATCTATCAATATATAGCTATAAGTGATAAAATCTTGGGTTTTAAAAAAAAACACCAGAAAGTAAAGAAAAACAAATATACATTCATAGTTTTACATTAAGTTTCACATCACCACTTATTTTGTTCCTCCTTTTTCCAGCCTCTTTGAATTACCATTGTTCTATCCTTGTTCCAAGAGCTGCGATCTCACTTTTCATTATCAATTATGTTACCTTTGATAAATCATAGCCTCAACAATTCAATTTTTATATATTATTTTATATAATTGTTTTGAGTCACTTAAAAAGAAAGAAGAAATAATTTTTTATTCCTTGCATCATAATATTTATAGAATTACATTTTTTGTACCCTTGTCATGTGAAATTCAAATGCCTACTCCTGTCAGTTCTGTTAAGCCTAAAATACTTCCTTTAGTACTTCTTGGGAAATATAGGTGCTTATATTTTTCTCTGGGAATGTCTTTATTTCTCTTTAATTTTTGAAATGATTTTTATAGGACTCTTGGTTGATCATTTTGTTTTTGTTTGTTTTCCTTATTCAGCAATTTGAGTATTTCGTTCTCCTGCCTTTTGAACTCTGTGATACTGTGAGGTGAATTTATTAATATTTATTTGTGTTAATATATGACTAGTCAATATTTACCTTGATGCTTTAAAATTTTCTCTTTATTTTGCTTTATTTATTTATTTATTTATTTTTGACCTCTGGTGTTTTTGTGTCCTTTTGTATTTAAGCAATATGATGTTTACGGAATGTCTTGGAAGTAGAAGTCAAAATTTTTAAGAAGTACATATTATTTCTTTCGAATTTTTTTTTCTTTTTTCAGAACCAGAGATTAAACTCAGAGCCTTGCTCTTGCTAGGCAAACACTTCATCTACTGAGCCATCTCCCCAGCCCCTATTTCTTCCTAATTGATCTATTCATTATTTCTTTTTAATGGAGTCTTCTGACTTTCTCTCATCTCCTAAAATCATATATATATCCCACATATTGGTGCTGTCCCAACTTCTTCTGTGCTAGTCTCTTCTGAATTTGTTTTGGGTGGGCTTGGGGCCTGAGAGTGCATTTTGCTCCTTTTCTTCATCAATTGTATAGCACTGACCTCTGACCTTTGGTGCAGTTATAACCTTAGCACCTCCTGAAATTCAGGCGCAGATCTACTAAGTTTGAATTCCTCCAGTTGTGCCTGGCTTGGGTCTGGCTGCTGTGCTCAGCTTCTTCCTGCTGCAGCCCTTGGAGTGAAACTGTTGTGCCCCTCTGGCAAGATGTTCTACCCCAGGATTAGTTGGGTGGTTCTGGCTCTTAGCCTCTCTGCAGGGACTTCAGCTGCAGAGCTTCACCCCAGGCCTGTATGACTGGCCTGGGCTGCGTCTGGAAGGATCCAGAGAGCAGGACAGAAGGACTTACAAGTGGTCCTGAGCTGGGTCCAAAGGGATCCAGCAGGCAAAGGGGAGCGCGGAAGCTCTCCCACACACTTGCAGGGCCTATGCTTGGGCTGGATCTGGAGGGGTCCTGAGAACACAGCTGGAGGTCTCACTCACACGCTGGGCTTGGGCCAGGTCCGGAGGGGTCCAGCAGGCACAGGGGAACTCAGAAGTTCTCCCACACACTAGCCAGGCCTGAGCCTGGGCTGGGTCTGGTGGTGGAATTTCTCACTCATAGCCCAGCCTGGGTTGGGTTAGAGGGCTTTTTTCTTATGTATTTAATACTGGTTCTCACTACACAAATCGGACTTGTAGTCATCCGCCTGTGTTCAGCCTCCCAAGAGCTGGGACTACAGTCACATGCCACCACGACCAATCTCTATGGCCTTCTCAGCCGGCCCCAGGGGCGGGGCTGATCCTCTGTTCCTGCGCCTGCCTAAGCAGGCTCTTTAATCTGATTTTAGCTACCTTATGTACATATTATTATTATTTATTATTTTGTTCACTAAATCTGGTACTCTGAGACTTCAGGCTCATCGTTGATGTCAAAATTGCTATAAACAGTAAGCTTTTTAATTGACTTAGGACAGGGGAACAGCTGCAAGTGCACAACAGGGAACTCAGGAAGCAGGACTTCCAGAACTGCCTTAGAAAGTAGTGAGACTAATGGATCTGAGTGTTCACAGGGCAGGAAAGCATTCTGTGGAAGAATGAGGGCAATTTGTCTTTTAGGCTAATAGTAGAAATTAAAACATTTTTAACTATATTTTTTCAATATAGTTACTGAAAAAACTATTTTTTCAGTTACACCTTTTTCTATGTAGCCGTTATTGAATTGTGACGTCCTGTCTTTTATTTTAAATTATTAGTACATTTTTGGTAAAATATAACACTATATATATATAGTATTGTAGGGAAGGATCTACTGGGTGTTCAGGGTCTCCCACTACTAGATCAGACTCATAGTCATTAGCCTGTTTACAGCCTCCCAAGAGCTGGGATTACAGGTGAAGCCACCTCGCCCAGTCTCAATTGTGGTCTCATTCTCCCCAGGGGCGGGGCAGGCATGGAAGGCCCAAGGATCAAACCCTGTGCCTGCTTGCAGGTGCTTTAATCCACTGAATTATTTGGCCGGTCCAAAATACATATTTGATAAACCTAGTGGTTGGGAATTTGTTCCTGACCTGCTGTGTCTTGGTTGCTCCTCTTTCCCTGTACTTCTTCCCTCCCTTCAACCTCTCTTCTGCTGCTCATTCAAAAACTTGGTTTCCATTTCACCTTCTGTTCTCATGGTTTTCTTTTCCCTTCCTTCCTTTTCCACTCCCTCTCTAGCATCCCTTTCCTTTTGAATGACTGCTTCCAATTTCACAATATTTATTATATATTTTGCTTTGTAATAGCTAAATCATGGAAACAACCCAAATGCTCATCAACCGGTGAATGGACAAAAAAAAAAAAAAAAAGATTGTTGTTTCCTTTTTAATAAAGCAGATTACTACCCAACCATAAGGAATGGTAAACTGAAGGCATTTTTACCTAAATAGATGAAGCATGAGACTATGCTCTTAAACTAAATAAATAAGACACACACATTTAAATATCACATTGTCTCTCTGGTGTGAGAAACTGAAATATAAATAAGAGCAAGTCTCTTTCTTAGACCTCTTAATCCATCTGCTACCTGCCCAATCAATCCCTTTCTCTGGGTAGGCTTGATCTGTGTACCCCTTTAAAACTTCAAAGGACACCAGCACCCACTCTGTGTATCTGCAAAACGATGGGGGTGCTGACCAAATTTATTTATTTATTTATTTATTTATTTATTTATTTATTTTTTGCTGGGAAGCTATCACACATGCCAAAACTCATGAGCAGAACATTTTGAGAACCAAGGTCCTCTTGGCCTACTGGTGTCAGAAGATGGCATCGGGATTTCAGGGTGTCATCTGCCTGGTCACTGGGCGGGCAGCACTGTTCTATGAACACTCAGCTGCCTGTTTCTTCATTAAGCCAACACTTGGTTTCATGAGCTTTGGGTCTAATTTAAGGCATGGAAAAAGAGTAATTCTCTTGGGATTTGTGTGCTTGTAGCTGATTCTGGGGAGTGAGCAATTCTTTGCACATATACAGGTTTTCTTTTTAAAGTTATTGAAATAGTCAAAACATAACTTAGCTTGGAATGCTTTAACAAAATACCAAACACAGAGTCTGTAATAACAAAAAAAAAAAAAAAAGAAAAGAAAAAATTATTATTCAAGGGGCCGGGGAGATGGCTCAGTGGAATAAGTGCTTCCCTGGCAAGTGCAAGGCCCTGAGTTCAATCCCTGGTTCTGCCAAAACAACAACAACAAAATAATTATTATTTAATATATTTTATGGAGGTTGGCTTTGTATTAGTGTATTTTTTTAAAATTTATTTTATCAGTCATAGATTGTTTTATTTAGGAGATGATGATATATCTATATGGCATAAACAATTGCCTGGCAAGTGTAAGCCCCTGAATTCAATTCCTAGTACCCCACCACCACTGTCAAAAAACAAACAAACAAAAAAAGAGAATGTTTTATTTAAAACTTCCTGTTCAAGCTTTCAAATATAACACAAGGTGGAGAACAGCAGCTAACACACCACATCTGTCACAGTTGTTTGAATTGCCCTTTCTATGTCATGTGAAACGAGACAATTTCTGACATTCACGGGGTTCTCAAAGGCAGCAATGTCCATTGTCTGGTCTGAAAACGTTATGTTAAGCTTCGGAGATTGCTTAAAGTAACAACTCTGCTTGCTCACATTAGTGACAAAATTCGACTTGTTGTTAACAACTTTCAATTCTCAATTTTGAGTTAAACTGAACTTTGACCTAGACAAGCATCTTCCTAAATCAGCATACTTAGCTACTTCTCTCAAAAATATTGCCTTTCTGAAATAACTTTAACAGGCATGAGTTCTGTTAGGAATGAAATATGAAACTATAGTATCTCTATGATGTGCTTGTGTTTTAATCTCTTTTATGGCCTTTTATTTTAATCGATAAAGTCATAGTTATTTCTTTTTCTTATTTGCTGTTCATATATACTTGGACAAAATATCAATTACAATATTAAACTTTCAATATTTAAAAAGAAATTTTCAGGTTCCTTATTATTGAACTATAAATGTGCTCAATACCGTCTATGCACAAGTTTCGCTGAAAGGTATTTATTAATTTATTTACAAATATTTTCTTGGATTCTATAGCTTTCTTTTTCATTATATTAGCAATAAATCTTGAATAACCAAGATTTTAAAAGATTTTATGTAGTCCAATTACTGATTTTTTTAAACTTTTTATTTTTATCTCATATGTATTCGTTAATCCTAAAATACTTTAAGTTTTACCTAGTAGATAGAAATTTGAAATTCAATTGTAGTGAGAAGTTCTATGTTTATAAGGCTAAAAAGAAGGGGGTTTTATTCAAGCTTGTTTCTGATTTTTTTTTGACATTATTATACAACCTTTCTAGAAATACATCTTTACATCATTCTTTCTTGATAAAATTGTTTTGGACTCCTTTAAGCCATGAATTGAATATGTATGTATGATTCAATTTATCTACTTCTGTTCTTTAAGCCTATTACCAATAATGTTAATTGTCATAATTTTGGATTAAATATTAAATTTGGGTAGTATAAATAATCAACATTTAAAAAATATTTTAGTTATACAAATCCTTTGTATTTCCATACAAACTCTAGAATTTTCCTTTCATTTCCAAAGAATAATAAAATCTGCTGGAATTCTGCAGATAGAATATAGAGACAGGAAGAAAAGCCTCAAAGCAAATATAGGTTGTGTATTCATGAGTGGCACAAATGGCATATTCTAGCGTTATACTCAATTGTTCCTTCATTATAGTAAATGTCATAATATATATATATATATATATATATATATATATATATGTTAATTGATAGTCTGGTCAAATAAATTTTAAGTTATTTTGTATTTAAATCTTTAAAGTATGATACTTAAATCTGCTTCATATCAGTGTCATTGAAATAATTATACAAAAATAAAATAATTAAGAAATAGCTTACTAAACTTACCTGAGGCAGTAATGAAATTGAAGCCTAAAACAACAAATGATCAAAATCCCCATCTTGTAGCTATGTAAAGGTAAAAGAGGATACAGAAATTACTACTCGGTGTAGTCAGTGTTCTCAGTAAATATACACAATGTTTTTGGCTTGGGTTTTTTCCCTCATGCTATACGCTCTCAGTTTAGCATTTCTAAATATTTTATTAAATACCCTGCCTCAAATTGTTTTCTTTATACATCTGCTCAGTCAAGCAACTCTGTTTTGAAAACTTAAACTTTATTCTTACCACTTGATTAGTTTCTCCTGTGAATTCAACAAGCAGGAGATTGCTCCTTGAATCCTGTGGTTATTGTTATGTCATCCATAGACAGCTTCTCTACAGGGGCCGCTGAACCCTCGCTAGTCCCATGCCTCTGCCACTTACTTCTACTAATATTATATCCAAATTCAGTGCTCTGAAAAGAGAATAACCAGTTACAAGCAACATGTTATTTTTTTCTGCCGACTGACAGAGCTGTGCTTTAATCTCCTCATGTGTCTCATAGCAGAAGCTTTTATAACAGCTTTTGCTATCAGGCCACTTGAAGCAACTGCTCATGATAAGGTAAGATTTTAGAATTATTTACATCAAGTTGACAAGAAGAACATGGCAAATGAAATGCACATATGGTTCACGATGATTCAGAGTTGATATTCTGAATGAATACAAAAATAGACTTTTCTTCTATGTTTAAATGACACCAATATGGCACACATCTTGAACTGGAAAGGATGGGTTCTAAATTAAGCCAATTAAGGCATTGTGAAGAATATCTGATATAATTAAATATGCTATACTTCTACTCTCGGCTTGACTCCAGCACCCCACTAGCCATTTTTACTGTTCTCACTTATAATTCAAGCTGAGAAGAAGATCATTGGAAATAAAATTGTATAATGGGAAGATGGCTGAACTAGATTTTCTATGGTATATATCACAGCATATAGTAACTGCTTGTTTATGTGGCTTTTTCAAATGTACCAGAGTTTCTAGGAAAGCCAACCTGTGACTGGCTCACACTTCAAACCAGTCACACTTGCAGTATCAAATATGTGCCCAGTACTCACATGATACTTCCCAGTTAAGACTAATGCTTTAGCCTGGCTCTGCCACTAATTCTGAGAACTTAATAAAATCTCTTGGACATCAGTTTTTTCAATATGCTGTGGAGCTGATCTGGAATAGTTGCTACATATTTTACATCTAGCCTCCATATTTTTAGAAAAAAAAAATCCTGTTTTTTAATTACTAGGTCACCTAAAGTTTAATGGTGAGGAATGTTATAATTATCTTTCTACATAATAAATCATACTAAAAGTAGTGAATTAAACTGCCAGTTTGTCACCTCTGTAAGCTGCAGGTGAGCGGGTGGCTCCTCTCTGTGGATGGTGCAGCATAAGGAGCCAGGACAGCTGGGCGGGTACAGCAGTGAGAGCAGGAGCCGGTCTGCGGTCGCTGACTGGATGCGTGGGAGCTGTGCGGCGAGGCCAGGCCCACGCTGCTCTTTGGAGGGCTTCACAGCACGATGATGTGGTTCCAGCAAAGCAGTCTGAGTGAACAGCCCGGGAATGCAAGCACGTATTAGTGATAATGCTTTTACTTACATCATGTAATTAGCCCATTAGCTGAATTTAGTAAAAATGAAAATTTCTGAGTTACAATGGGGAGAGATTTTTTTGCAGTACCGTGAGCAACATGAAGCGTGATTATTTGGGGACTAGTGAAGTTATAAGCTACAGAAAATATTGGGCAAAATTAATAGCTCGGCTTAAACTACATGCCAGCCAATTGTTTTAAATGGGCCCTGTCCAAAGTTTCCTTGTCTTCTTCCAGGTGACTTCTTGGTAGATTTAGTTAGATGTTCCTGTAGGTATTTAAGTTACTTGTCACACCACTACAAGGCTGCTAAATCTTTTGCTATTTGATTCTATAGCTATAATTAGAAGAATTCCGATAAGGTCTAGAGTATACGTTGTTAAAATTATCCCTAAAAACATCATTAAATATATAAAATCCTTACATGCTCTTAATGCTTATTTTTATCAAGACATTTTTAGCACTGATATGAGGTAATTATACTCCTAAAAGACCTCAAATACTTTGAATCTTTGCCAGCAGATTACTTGCATGTGTCCTAAAATGGCTTTTTTTTTTCTAAAATTCATAATGTGCGGTGATTTATTTCTTGAAATCTGATACATTCGTGTAGATTGGTCAATAGGGACAAATTTTAATGTTAAATGTTAATGCAAATATATTTCCAATATGTACATTTTATAAATATTTTCTAATTATTTATTACTCAGTTTTCATTTTTTACATATAGCCACCTATATATGACTCCATAATGCATGGAAAAGTAAAGAATACATAGTGATATAGATAATTAAATCTTTAAATGACTTAAATAATGTTCTACAGCAATTAATCAAGTGTTGCAAAAATATAATAATTGGTTGTATCTTTTGAGAAGATGCTCAGGGGCATGGCTGCGATCCAAGCCTGACTCAACTAATGCAGCAGTGACGTCATTAAAGAGACAGACGCCGTTTCACTACTCTGTCAGCCTCATGACTTGTGGCTTTGCCCTTTATCTCTTTCTTTCCACTTACCACCTTCAGCTGGTTAATCAGACACAGCCACCAGATAAATATCACAATTTTCAAGGGGACAGATAGAAGATCAGGCCAGTGTATTTCAGCTCTTTAGAAATTTTGTGAATCCAATGTATAGTAGCATCCATGATGACTCTGGGTCAGTGAGAAAACTGGATTTGTGATTGTATCTTTCTTCTTTCTTTCTTTTTTCTTTTAATGTATTTGTTTGCTACAAGGTCTCACTACACGGCACAGACTCAGAGTGATCCTCCTGTTTTCAGCCTCTGAAGTGCTGGGATTGCAGACTTGTGCCACCATGCCTGGACTCTATGGCCAGCTGAGCCAGCCCTGGGCCCCCAGCTGTTGCTGCACAAGGTGCCGGGGATTGAACCGAGGTCCCTGTGCTTGCCTACACTTGCCCAAGACAGAACTTTAGTCAGCTGAGCTGTCTCGCTGGCTCCATTCATTCATTCTTGAACATATGAAATTCTCGCATCTCATCTTCTTTCAGTCTTAAGAGTTCAGAAATTTGATGCTTTACAACAAAGTTTTTCCTTTATATGGCCCTCATACATAGTATAATCCTATGTATTTCAATCCTAAGTATACTGGGCTACATGAAAACAGGCATGACAATTTATTAGTTAATTTTCTCCAATCTAAATTCAAATTACAACAAAAGAATGTACAAAAGATGGTACAGGGCTACAGGATAAATCCTGAGAGTACTTGGCTGACCTTATCAGATACAAAAGTTACAATTCTGGGTATATAGGTCATGCTACATCTTGGTCTTAACCATCCAGTAGAAAAGTATAAAAATGAGGTATATAAAGTAAATCCATATTGATACGATGAGCTGTAAAAGGCTCAAGTCATTAACTTCT
>NW_004524823.1:1219269-1220440 GCF_000260255.1 Octodon degus
TGGCTGTGCATTCTTGTAGGGAGTCATAACATGAGATATGCATCTCAGCCTGGAAGGAGCTGCATTTTTTAGGGCAAGGCCCTGGTCTGCCATTAATATGTGGTATTATGTGAGGTTTATTATAGCATTCCCAACTCTGGGAATGGCCTCCTCCCAGTCGGGGTGAAAACGTGAGAAAGGCTATTTTATTGCCACAATCAGTGCTTTGAGTAAAGGTGATGGGTTTAACCTTAAGAGTACCTCCTCTGCATTCACATGGAGGGCTGTCTAATGTTCTTAATAGTTCTTGAGGGTTTACCTCTTGGAAGCCACCTTTGAGGACCCATGGCCAGGTCTGCAGTATTCCCAATAACAGGATCCGGACCTTCATAATCTGAAAGTAAAAATAAGAAAATTTTCTCAGGGCACGCCTTCATCCCTGGAATTATCTGTGAGGTTATCTGTTGTGCATTGGGTCTGGTCAGTTTGCTTAACCAAGCATTCTGGCAGCCATCTTGCAGATTTTGCATGTTGAGAATAAATGCACACTGATCCTCGTCCCCATATAAGAACCGGATCGGGACCTTTGCAAATGCCAGTCAGAGGGTTTCGCCATATGACCAAGGCAAATTGAGTCTGTGTTTGAGTGTGCCAAAAGCGAGATGCTGCAGAACGACCATTAGCATCTAGGATCAAAAAATTAAGAGTGAAGAGTTCGTGGGATACTATATTTCTGGGGGACCCTTGAGTAGGATACCAATCTCCCCCTTTCATTTTATTAATGGTGAGCTTTAATGAGAGGTGTGCTCTTTCAACAATACCTTGTCCTTGGGGATTATATGGTAGATCTGTAGTGTGAAGGATGTTGAGAGTCTTACAAAATAGAGCAAAATAACACTGGTGTAACCTAGACCATTATCAGTTTTTAGTTGTTGGGGGCACCCCAAAACCAAGAAGGCATTCAGCATGTGAGCAATAACATGCTTTGTAGCCTCACTATAAGTATCAACAATTACATGAACATATTTTAATTTACCAAATTCTGTCATGTGGGTAACGTCCATCTGTCACAATGCATTGGGTACTAACCCCCTAGGGTTTACACCTAAATGGGGTACAGGGAGATTTACAGCACAAGAGGGACAATTTTTAACAATCTGTCTGGCCTGATCATGAGTTATTTTGTGCATAA
>NW_004524823.1:1221524-1222667 GCF_000260255.1 Octodon degus
ATATCTCCCATCAGTTTTTGAAAATCATTTAGAGTTTTAAGATCATCAAGCCTCAATTGAGGTCTCTGAGAGAAGACCTGGGAACCTTTCATCTGGAAACCTAGGAAAGTATAAGGATCTGTCAATTGTATTTTATCTGGTGTGATTTGGCATCCTTTTGCACCTAAGGCTGTCTGGAGTTCTTGGTAGCATCGCAAGGTTTCATCTGCTTTGAGTCCTGAGACAAGAATATCGCCCATATAATGGATAATGTACATGTGTGGCCAATGATCCCTGACTGATTGTAAGGCCGAGGCTACAAAGGATTGGCACAAAGTAGGGCTATTTGCCATCCCTTGTGGCAAGACGAGCCATTGAAATCTCTGCATGGGCACTTTAAAATTAAGAGCAGGTAAGCTAAAGGCAAAGCGCTTTTGATCTTCTGGATGCAAAGGAATAGTGAAGAAACAGTCTTTTAAATTTACAATAATCTTAAAATAATGTAATGGTATAGCAACTGGGGATGGGAGATCTGGTTGAAGAGCCCCCATAGGGGCCATGGTTTTATTAATGGCTCTAAGATCTTGTAACAGGTGCCATTTACCTGATTTCTTTTTTATGGCAAAAATAGATATATTCCATGGAGAATTGCTGGGGATAATATGGCCAGCAGTGAGCTGTTCCTACACCAGCTGTTAGACTGCTATTAGTTTTGAGGTTGGAAGGGGCCATCAATCGACCCACACAGGTTGATTGGAAAGCCAGGTGATTTTTTTCTGCATGAATCACAGGAGAATCAATGACCCCTATGGAAAATGGCCTAATCTTGCTCTGGTTCAATTAGGGACAGGATCAATAGGGGTCTTGATTCCTGTGCCCAATCTTTCAAGACCCTGTACCAGGGAGAAACCACTATTAAGCATCTGGGCTATGACTGTGGTGTTAGGGCTGCGCATGATCAATCCCAATTGTGACAGAAGGTCCATGCCCCATAAATTAAGTGCCAGATTTGCTATCACATATGGCTGTATGCTACCTTGGTTACCTTCTTGATCTTTCCAGGTCAACATCTGTGAACTTATTTAAGAATTTTGTGATTGACCAATGCTTTGCAAATGTGTTAATGTGGCAGTCAAGGGCCAAATAGTAGGCCAATCCTCTTTC
>NW_004524823.1:1224567-1253032 GCF_000260255.1 Octodon degus
GGAGGCGGAGGTAGCAAAAGCTCAGAAGGAGGAGGCGGCAGCTGGTCGTTATTTTGGGGTTTAGCTGACACTTTATTTGCCTCCTCATCGGGGAGAGAGGAGACATCTGAACCAGCCTGGGAAGGGGCCAGAGTGGACCTATTTGAGTTACACAGAACAGTTTCTCTGTGGGTAATCATTTCTCCAACCAAAGGGTCTCTATATCGCTGTGTAAGAACCTCATCAATTAAACCCCAGTATGAAAATGCTGTGACTGGGACTTTTTCAGGGCCAAAAACTCTATAAAAGTCTTATAATGCATCACCCACTCGTTTCCATCTTTTAGAGTCGACTGTGCCCTCCAACGGAAACCACGGGCAAACCTCATGAATAAACTTAAAATATTGTAATAATTCCTTTTCCTTTACCTTAATCCCTCATGTCTTAAGTGCCTTACATGAAGAGTTCATGCTCACTTAATGCTTGACCTATGCCGGAAAAGGGGAAGGGGGTTGCCATTCACTCACCGTGCTCGAGCAGCGCGGCAGGCACTAACACGGCACTGGTCTCGGAATTTACTTTCACTATCTGCTTCATACCTGGGCTCTCCAACTGCTCCCTCATTGTATCCTTCATGCCAGGCCTCCACACTGGGTGCCACTTTCCTTGTCCCATGAGTTAACACATGAGGTAGTGACCTGGAGGAGGAACGGGGATGAACAGGACAGGGCAAGCGACACAAGAGACAGAGACAAGACAGACTTTCTGGTCAAGTCTCATTTATTGAGGAAGTGAGCAGGGTCTAAATAGCCATGTAGCGGAACTAGTTGGGTGGGACTAGTTGTGGATTGGTAGTGGAGGTCCAGGACGACAGGAAGAGGCTGAGGCAAGCAGGGATTGGTGCTGCAGCATTTCTTGCCCAAATGAGGGAAAGTGTAAGAGGAGCCTTCTATCACCCCCCACAGGTATGTAAACTCAGCAAAATATTCTAAAAGAGTCCAGTAGCCCATAATAGTATTGCATCTTCTGTTTGGCTGGCAATGTCAGCAATTGTGGACCTGAGTCCCCTACAGCTCAACATTTCACCATGACTTTACTTCTTATACTTCTTTTTTATACTTTTCTGCTGGATGGTTAAGACCAAGTAAATCAGGATCTATGCAACAAGAGTTGTAGCTTTTGGGTCTGATAAGGTCAGTGGAATCCCCTCAGGATTTATCCTGAGATCCTGTACCTCAGATTTTTTTTTTTTTTTTCAGAACCGGGTATTGAACTCAGGCCCTTGCTTGTCAGGCAAGTACTTATTCTACTGAGCCATCTCCCTGACCCCAGTGAGGTGAGATTCTTTCCATTTTTACTTTTACACATGATTAAGATCTTCTTGGGTTGGCCTGTTAGCCCACTAAAGCACCTGTGCAGGAGCCCCTGTTTGATCCCCAGGCCTGCCGTGCCCCCAGGGCGCACTGAGACAGAGATTGAGACTGGGCATGGTGGTGCACACCTGTAATCTCAGCTCTTGGGAGGCTGAAAACAGGAGAATAACTAAGAATCCCATCTACTTAGTAAGAAAGATGCTGTAGACCCTTCCCTAAAATACAGAAAAAAGAAAAGAGATCTGCTCATTATCACAGTAACCCAGTCATCTCCTGCTATGTCCTTCCTTTTTTTAAAAAATGCCTGATTTGTTTTGTTCAATTTCCCACGTCCACACCTAGTAATCTAGGCAACTACTTCGAAGATAGCAATATGCAATAAAGAAACCATTGCTGAATTCCTATCATCTTGTAATGAAAAAAGAGTGTATACACTTAAGAACTCAGAAAACACTTCTGCAGATCTCTGTGAATTCTCAGGAGTTACTAAGGTCACTTCAAAGTTGTATATTCTTATTATCCCAATTTTCTTTTGTTCTTAATATTACACCTTTTTTATTTTATTTCAAGACAGTATCTCTCAAACTTGCCATCCTTCTACCTCAGTCTCTCATGTGGTTGGAATTACAGGCAGGTGCTACCATCAGCAACCCCACTGCTACATCTTTCAATATTCACTTTTACATAAATATGAAGCTAGATACAAGTCCCATCATGTCTTTATGCTTTGCAAAATAAAGGAGAGAAGAAAAGAAGAAAAGAGGGCTGGCCAAATAGCTCCGCAGATTGAAGCATCTGCTTAGGCAGATGCAGGGGCCAGGAGTTTGATCCCCAGGCCTGCCGTGCCAGCCCCACCTGCAGGGCACACTGAGGCAGTGATTGAGACAGCATGGTAGTACACGCAAGTAATAACAGCACATGAGAGGCTGTAGACAGGAGAATCAGTACAAGTCCAATCTAAGCAGAGAGATAGTACACCCTGTCCTAAAATACAAAAAAAAAGAAATAAGAAGGAAAGAAAGGAGGTTAAGGAGAAGTAGAGAAGAGAGGGAGTGAGAGATAGAGAAAGAAATGGAGGTTGAAAATGAGAGGTAAATGATACTAATCTTCCTTGAGACTACAGAGTTCATTAAGTAATATTGCGGAAACAAATTTTATTTCAATATCAACACTTGAAATGGTCTTATGTACTGTCTTTATCATTGTTTTGTGTGTGTTCTATATTTATAAAACTAGTATGTGCTTCTATTTTTGTGAGATAAAAATATTGACTTATAAATAAAATAACTCTATATCAACTTTCCCTGTTCTTGAATACTGCCACTCAAATACTAAAGCCTTTAAGCTCTCATTAATTTCCTCAGATATTTACCTTAAATGTTTGTGTTTTGAAACAAGTCATTTATCCATCGCTTTTTTTTTAAGTTTTCAGTTTCAAACATATCCTTTAGATGTATATCACTCAGAACATGATATTAATGCTCAGATAAGATAATGCTCACAAAAGTACTGATTCCCACACTCACATCCACAGGAAACCCAGTCTTACCCTCACTCTTCTGATTGGTCGGAATAAATCCTCTAACTTCAACTGCCATTCAGGGTTCATTAATGCTATAAACATAGTAGTTACTAGATATTCTAATATACAACCTAGTACTTTAATGATGAATGTTATATATCTATATATATAGATATATAACATAATATATATGTATTATCTTCATAATTCACACTAAGCAATTTACTAAGACTACATTTTAGTACAAAACTTTAGTTTTATCTGAGAAATATTTTCAGATTATGTACATTTTCTTTTCCTTACTTTTTTAATAAATTGTTAGTTGATTACCAATATTCCTAATGAAGACAAAAATATATATTAATACATTGAAATGTACCAAATGAATTATAAGTGGGTTGGTCCTATGCTCCATATTGGGAATAGGACAGTAATCACAGCACTTGGGAGGCCAAATTTCTCAGGGGATTATTGTCCATCTTTGTTTGACAATAAGCTATCCCAATTTTGTGTGTTTTGATTTTTCAAGGCTAGCTGCAAATCTTTCTGCTGTAGAATTTTATATCTTCTTAACAATTGCCTCTGTGTCCTTCCTGGACTGTATCAGCTTTTTCTCTGCTTGCCATCAGTTTCTCTTTTTTGGCTACTCATATATTCTAATAGTGTCTGTCCTTCACTAGGTTTTTTTTTTTTTTTTTTTTTTTTTTAAGAAAGAGTAAATAGAAAATACATTACTTGAGAAACTGTCAAGCACATCTGTAATTGTCTTGATTATAGTTTCATACTTTGTTTATAATTTTGTTTTATATTTTTAACAATTTTTGCATGTAAAGAGAGATAGAACATTCTGTGTCTGAACTTGAATGCAAAGTCATGACATCTAACATTCACTCTTGCTATTGAGATACCTAGTGTCATTCTGATTTGATTTTCTGTATAAGGCTTGATTCTTTTTATTGATGGTTTTATGAATTACTTTGTCAACAGTGACTTGGAATTTCATAGTTGCTTATTTTATTTTATTTTGTTATTATTATTTTTTAAATTTTTGGCAGAGCTGAAATTTGAACTCAGACCCTCGTGCTTGCCAGGGAAGCACTTATCCTACTGAGCCATCTCCCGGCTCCCCTTTATTTTTTTTTTTGTGGAACTGGGGATTGAACGCAGGCCCTTGTGCTTGCCAGGGAAGCGCTTATTCTACTGAGTCATCTCCCTGGTCATAGTTGCTTATTTTAGAGACAACATCTTTCAAATCACTGTATTAGACACTCAGTGCATCATGGCAATTAGAAACATATCCTAGTGTAATTTTTTTTTCATTTTTCAATTTTCTGTGCACTATTTTTTTTTTTTTTTTTGTGGTACCATGGGTAAAACTCCAGACCCTGCGCATTCCAAGCAAGCACTTATTCCACTGAGCTATCTCCCTGGCTCCTCTCTGCACTATTTGTCTTGTTTTATACTATTCTATCACAAATAAGGGTAAACTTGAGCCCTTTCTAGTTAAGTGGGTACAACTTGAGACTATATTTTTAAGGAAAATAAATCAGACCAAATGTTTAAATATTTTATAGTTTCTCTTATGTAAAAACCATAGCTTTAAATAAGGACTAAAATGTGTAATAAATTTTGGAAAACTGGAGGGAAACATTCAGTTGTGAGGGGTTCAAGGGAGAAAGTAGGGAAAGAGGAAAAACAGAAAAAGAAAAAATGTATAGAAGAAAGAAATGAAAATAAAACTTTTATAAATGAAAAGGGAAATAGGGGTTATAAGAAGGAGAGGAGGAATGAAATAAAAAAGAAGCAAGACATACTACATACAGGCACAAACATCATAAGATTAATGTTATCATCATTGTGTATATCTAATATGTACCAAAAGAAAGTCTTTGTAAAATGTCACTATATGCATAATTGCTGTCCCAGATTAATGATTTATTTTTTTCATTTCCATATTGTCTCTTTTATCTCATAAATTCTAAGTTTTATCTGTTTATTATTATTGTTATTATTATTATTTATATTTATATTTATTTATTTATTTTGGTGGAACCAGGGATTGAACTCAGGCCCTTGCGCTTGCCAAGAAAGCGCTTATTCTACTGAGCCATCTTCCCAGCCGCTTGTTTATTATTTTGAGGCATCTTTATTTTGTGTTTTAGAATTATATTTTCTTTCTATGAATTGACTTCCTTTTCTTCTGCTTACATATTTTCTTATTTGCCTATTTTCATCTCTTTTTCTGATGTTTGAAGGTTTTGTCAAATTCTCAGTGGTCCTGGGATGTCTACTAAAAATGATACATTATGGTATGGATCATAACCCTTTATACATGAGTTGAATTCACTGTGGTGTGATTGTAACATAGAGCAAGTAGCTTTCTATTAAATCATTTTCTCTAGATATATAATCTTCTATTTTAGGATTTTAAAGCAATAATATTAAAAGACAGCCCTAGTATTCAAACTTTCCCTTAGTCTTTCTTTTCCATTGTAGTAGTTAGCTCTTTGTCCTTTTATATTTTTTTGCTTTGCATTGTTTTGTTTATTTTGGGGATTTTTGTTTGTTTGTTTTTGCGCAGGGTCTCACTACACAGCTCAGACTCATAGTAATCCTCCTGATTTCTGCCTCCTCAGTGCTGGGATTACAGGCCTGCGCCACCACACCCAGACTCCATTGCCAGCTCAGCACCCCCCCCCCTCCCCGCCCGGGGCTGGGGGCTGTTCTTTTTTGCTTGATTTACAAATCCAAAAAGTGAAAAAACAGTGTTCCATTAACAACAAAAAAAGATTCTCAGGAGTCTGATTTTTTTTGAACATATTAAATCACTCCTATTTTAAAGTCACACTGTGATAAGATAAATAGGTTGATCTGCTCTTTAAATGGTTTTGCTTCTTTTTTGTTGAATCCTACAGTCTAGGCTTTCATTATTCTCTGATGTCAGTTACTACTTGTCCTGTACATTCTGATTCTCCAAATATTAATTTCTTAATCATCTTAATCATCTCTTTTCTCCTCGTCAGTGTTTATATGTTTTTATTCTTTTTTTTTTTGTTTTTGTATTTTAGGGAAGGGTCTACAGATTGGTAGTGATCTGCCTGTGAACAGCCTCCCAAGAGCTGAGATTACAATCATGTTTCACCACACCTACTCTCCATCACCCTCTCAGCGCACCCCAGGCAGGGCCTGCACGGCACCCAGGGGATCGAACCCGGGCCGGTGCATTGACCTAAGCAGAAGATTTAATCTGCTGAGCTATTTGGCTTGCCCTGTACTCTTATTCCTTCAATATTATTTTATTGTAAATATACATTGGAGTAAAATTTGTGGGATTTCCAAATTTCTAAAACATGCCATTGTTTTAACCAAAATTATAAATGATGAAGGAACGCAATAACAAATCACTTCCCTCATCACTTGAACCATCACTCCTTGTCATGTTCTTACTTATTTATCATCATATTGATGGTGATATATATTGAGATATACAAGGTGCTATATTCATTGTGTGGTATCTCTGCAAGTGCTGGTGATTTTAACTATTACATTTAATATAAAATTAAAAGAGATTAGTTGGTCACTGAGATACTCATTGTAAATAAGCAACCCATTAGTTAATGGATAATCAGGTCATTAATTCAACTAGATAAAATAGATTGTTGACTGAAAACAAAACTTGTAATACAATATTAATGTTCAACTGTGAATTAGAGTCTGCAAGAAACTTGGTTGAAGTCATGTCAGATGGCTTTACTATAATCCAGCAAAGTTCTACTAGTTTTTAAAAAATATGTGCCAGCCCCACCCATCATGCCAGCCCCAACCTGGGGCACACTGAGAGAGCAACTGAGACTGGACATGATTACTCGCCTATAATCCCAGCACTTGGGAGGCTGAAATCAGGAAAATCACAATGAGTCCTATCTGTGTAGTGAGACCCTGTACTAAATACACTAAAAAAATTTCTCTACTTAGCACAGCAGATTGTAAAGATAAAATACTTCTTATATAATTAATTTCCTGTGAAGAAACGTTGAGAGAGGCAATAAATATACCAGCACTGGCACCTGGTTAGAGTACTGGATAAATAGGTTGATCCTATTTATCCAGTAGGAGTTTCATAAGGAAAAATGTGGAAAGCCATACTCATAAGACTAATATCAAAAATGTATGAGAAACTCAACTCAAGACCACAAAAATGGTGAGATTTATAGACTGGGCAAAGAATCTGAACAGTGCTGTTACAAAAGAAGAGGTACAAATGGCCAGCACACATATGAAAACATTTCAGGTCATCAGAAAATGCAAACTGAAAGAACAATGTGATGTCACTATCACCTCCTGTCTTTTAGGATAATCGTTACCAAAAAGGCAAGTAGTAGCACGTGTTGACGAGAAGAAGCCCTTGTGCATTACCGAGGAGAATGTTAATTAATACTAGTGCAGCCACTTTGGAAAATGTTATGCATGAAATTTTCTTTAAAAAGAAATAGAACTATATAATCCAGCATGGCATTCGAGGCATATATTCAAAAGAACAAAAAGTAGTAGGTTAAAGAGTTATACATACTTTTCTTTCTGTTTCAGCTTTATTCAGAGCAGCCAATTGGAGCAGTCTAGGTTTCCATCAATGGATGGATAGTGAAGACAAGATGATATAATCTATTAAAGATTCTGCCCCGGAAAAAAAGCAAGTCCTTGAGATAACACGGATAGAACTGGAGGACCGTATGCTGCAGAAAATAAATATGATGCATAAATTATATGCTGCGCAGTCTTAAATGTGGATTCCAAAAATATTTACCTTGTAGAAACAGTTCATAGATGTAGCCTCAGGGTAAGGCCTATGCCTGGCATCTATGAGACCCTAAGTTTGAGCCACAGAACCGATAAATCATAAATGCATAAATAAAAATTTGGTAGCAAAATAAGAATGGGAAGGAAACCTTACAAGCTTGCTTGCCCAAGATAACAGTCTTATTGCACATTAGTAGCAGACTCGTCAGAAATAATTCCTTGTGATAAGAACCTAAGAATGCCTTCATGGGCATGAGAACAAATTCTGATATGCTCAGGGTCTGACTACAAAGCTCATTAACCTCTTATAAACCAGGCTAAGTAAAAACAGTAGTGATGAGGAGAAAAAACTGAGCAGAGATATCAGCTATTATATGCCATGAATCAAAGGATTCTATGGATTGAATTGGGGAAAGATATTAAAAGATAATTTTAAGAAACCAAGATTCAGATACACAAGGAAATAGGAAATGTGACCTGTACTTAAGCATTCAAAAGAAACTGATTCTGAGCAGCACAGATATTATACTTAGTGGTCAAAGACTTCAAAGAGAGCACTTTAAGTATAATCACAGATGTACAACAAAATGTGCTGAGAATTACTTAACACATAGGATATTTCACAAGAGAGATATCATGATAAAAATGAACTGGAAATGCTAGAGTGAAAGGAACACTCTCCCCCACACAAATTACTCTATCAGTGTATCAATATGCAATAAAAAATCAGTGTGCTTAAATTTCAAACTATAATGTAGAGAGAAAAAAAATTTAGGTTAAACAAAGTTTCAGCGATTTATATTGCAAAATTAAGCATCATAGCATATATCTTACTGGTGAAGGATAAGAAGAATGAAACTATTTTTAAAAATTGAGTAATTACTAGCTATATTTCTCCCAAACTAAGTTTAAAAACATACTCTGCCAAAATTTATGTAGATTTTCCAATTTTCATCATATTTGTGCACATATCTTTACCCATTTTTAGAATTTTCTTAAGGAAATCTTTGAAAGATTACTTTAATTTTTGAGAGTTTATTAATTTGTGCTTTCATAGATAACTTTGGATACTATGTCATAGAAATTTCACTACCCCATCCCCCCAAAAAGTCAAATGCATGATTGAAGTATTAATCTAATCATGCCTTCACATCTGTAAGTGTAGCTAATGTTTCTCTCAGTCTTTTTTCTCTTTTTTAAAAAAATTAAATATTTATTTGTTTGTCTGTATATTTATTTGGTATAGGGTCTTGCTACACAGCTTAGACTCACAGTGATGATCCTCCTGTCTCATCCTTGCCAGCGCTAGGATTACAGGCGTGCATCGCCATGCCCATTCTAGGGCCGGTAAGGCGTGCTGTACCTGGGATCAAACCTGAGTCCTTGCATTTGCCAGGCAGGTGCTTAGACCACTGAGCATCTCCCCAGGCTAACTCCTTTCTTTTTCAGTATTCCTCTCAAATTTATTTTACAGAACAAAACCAATTAATTGAAATACTATTTGTGCTAAGAAAAAGAGGCTATTTGTTAACTCAGTTTTCTTTCTAAAGAAATTAAGTTGGAATTTAAATATAATGGCACTTCACCTTTGTCTGTAAACAACTTATTTTGCAATTAGAAGCATTTGGAAAATTTTTGCTTTCGTTTAAGAGCCCTGCATCAGGTGAGAAATGTGATATGGCCATGTTTTCTGCACAAACAAGAATGAGCCCACTATTTCCAGAATTATGGAACAAATTAAGTTCTTGCAATGAGGTACCAGTGCAGCACGCCCTACAAAAAAAAAAAAAAAAAAAAAAAAAAAGTATGCGCAATCATTTATTTTCTCCAAATCTGTCTGATATATGCTTAAGCTTAATTATGCTTGTTCAGTAGCTACTACTCCTTAGACCTGGGTTGGACATGAATGCATAACTTAGGGTACCACTTATATTTTCCTGTCCTTCTTTTCTGCAGATGTCCTACTGCTCTGACCCTTGGCCACCGTGAACCTACGTCTTTGCTCCACAAGGCCTTTCTGCCATGATATTCTGCCTTGCAGTAAGCTTACCATGGACTGAAAATGTAGATAAAGAAAAATAAAAAGCATATGTAAACTAATCTTTTAGTTTTGCCAAAAATGAATAAATATTCAAAATTTTTAAAGAATTATAAACTGCAAGATGTACTATGAGAAGATTGATCAAATAGTTAAGGTTTGAGAGATAAATCAACATTTCTAGGAATGAACTGATTAGTAGTTCTATTTCAGGAAATAATTTTATAACAATACCAGAAGGCTCTTATTTGTAGAAATGAGTTAAATGTAAGTGCATAGTAAATACTCAATTAAAAGTAAAAAGGGGGGGGGCAGGGTGATAGCTCAGTGGAATAAACGCTTCCCTGGCAAGCGCAAGGGCCTGAGTTCAATCCCCGGTTCCGCAAAAAAAAATTAAAAATTAAGATAGTGAATGAACAGGCCAAACTAAATAAAAGCATGAGTAGAAGGAAATATGAGAGGCCGGAGCATCAATTTCACAGCATGTTCACTTATAAAGTTTCCTACAGTATGATCAGGAGTGATCATTCCCACTTTTCCTTTCTGTGCTCTATTCAGAGTCAACATTACCACTAGGGAAATCATTCACTGAGTCCTAATTATGTAATGTGCATTTTGCTTCTGAGGATCTTCACTGGGACATGTCTAGAAATTGGATTGCACAACACTTCCACATCTCGCTGGGTTTTTCATTTATTGAATAACATTAAATACACATTTCTTAAAGGTACTTGGTGCTATTATGCCAAAGTCTATGACTGACAGGTTAGTTGGAAAAAGAGTTAATATACACATGATTCTGTAGCACATGACAAGTGACATGGTAAGTTTATGTAAAAGGAATGCAAAAGAACACACTTCTTGTAAATAATGGCAGCAAGAAAGAAAAAGGAAAAGGAGACTGATTGAAAAGAAACATGGAAGGTTTTACCCTTACAGGTAGAAAGATCATTACATGTACAAATGTAGATAGACCTATATATTGATATTTGCCTGGTAAGAAAAATCATCAGGCCTGCTTGTGTTTAGAAGTTGGGTAGTTGTTTTAGTAAATATAAAGAGAAAAATATTGAGAGGGATTGACTCCATTAACACAGGCAATAGATGGGCAAAATGTTCGGGCATCTGAAATTAAGACAAAGGACAAAAATTGAGCATATGTATCTGAGCAATAGTCTAAATGGCACTGAATAATTGAAATTTGTTTTGATAACTTATAAGTAGAAAATATACCTTTTCAATCACTGCACCTTGCTCATTTAGCTTAAAATGTAGTGAAAAGTGTGCGTTTGTATATTGCTTCTCCAAGACTCAGTGGTAAATCAAGCTTCATGATTTTCTATGTGTGTTTATATCCATATGTACATCTGTAGATTGTAAATTATTTGTAAATACAAAATAAGTTTACTGAGAACTTAAGTGTTGCATAAAGCTGTTGTTCAAATATTACTCACTATTTATTAGAACAAACTAAACATACATGATTATAAGGGTAACTGTGAAACAAAAGGTTGGCTGAGGGTGGATCTGTTTATTAGGCTAGAATTCAGCTTCAAGGTTTTGGCTGAGTCACTAACTCTTCCTATTCACCGTGTGACTATTTGTTCCCCAAGGGTAGAATGAGAAGAATCCTAATAGTTACCTGCCTTGAAGGGGTGTTGTGATGACTTAATAGTTGACAGTTGTAAACTATTTTGAACATAGAATGTACTATAAATGCTCTAAGAGAAGTATCTAAACACACAGTAAAATAAAGCTTGGACTAAAACCTTAGGAAAGTTAAGAAGTCTTTTAAGATGATACTCGTATTCCAGAATATGATGCTGCTGGAAATAAGTTCTTCCACATTCTTGTTTTCCTTGCCTATTTTTTGCTTCCTTTCCCTAAAACTATATCTGCCTAGTGATTGAATTAACAGATAAGTTCTGATTACATTGTACGTTGAAATAGATATTACTAACATAGAAATGCAATAAATAATGTAAATTGTTCAAAGTCATGTTGAAAAATTTAGTCTTTTTAAAGGGTAATATGTTGAAATTTTATGACACCTCTTTGTGTGTGTGTGTGTGTGTGTGTGTGTGTGTGTGTGTTTGTGTATTACCGGGGGTTGAACTCAAGACTCTGCACTTGCCAGGCAAATGCTTATTCTACTGAGCTATCCCTGGCCCTGACAGCTATTTGAAAATTGCATTTGTCATTGAATATTCAAAAATGTAGCTGTAGCTATCCAAGGTAAATTGATCAGTTTAAAACAGAAATAATATCATTTAATTTCCATTAAAGGCTAATTTTCTAATTCCATTAGAACTTCATTATTTAAGCAATGACTTGTTTTCTTCCAAATGCTAAATATGTTTAATATTCTTAAAAAGAAATTATTTATTCAATTCTTGTGAAGATATTTACATATTTACACACTTTTTCAAAAGCCAAAATCCATATACCTATAAGTTTAAACAAAAGCATATTTTAATAAGGAAAATATGGTCATAAATGGAACATAAGGATTAATTTTACATGTTTTCATTAGGATAATCTATATATTTTTACCATTCTATGTTCTATAATTCAGCACATTGCATCATAACTCTAGCTTTTCAATCTTTATCAAAACACATAAACAAAAATAAAGAGGGAAAAATCAAATTTCTAGCTAGAAAGAATCATTTCATTTAATTAATTCACTAACTCTACTCATAAAGAACATGTCAAACATTAATCATACTGTTTTCAATCGGAATAGTAAAGTTTAAAAAGGTATATATAATTCTTTTTTAACAAAAATAACATTTTTTACTGTGAGAAAAATGAAATAACTTTATTAATATTTATGTAATAAAAATAACATTAGTGATCTTTCAGAAATTATGTGATTAAGAAGAAGTTGATACAAGTTTCTTGGGATTGCAACTGGATTGACTTTGTAATTTTTAAAATTAAAATTACATATAATATAATTTACCATTATTATAGTGTGTTCTTCTTTTATTGCAAATATGTTGGAGCAGCACCATTTAAACCTCAAATACAATTTGAGTAGAATTTAGTCTTAAAACACTTCACTTTGAAAAAGAATCTATTGATCCTCATTAAATCTTGTCTTTGTGATTTCAATATTCGATTGCTGATTAATATATTATTTATCAAATAGAATTATCTAAGATTGGTAGCAAAATTTATCAGTAGCTTTTTCACATCCAAAATTTAATCTTATAAGTGGTTAATATGTAAAAAGAAGCTTGGGTACAAAAACAAAATAAACCTAATTTGACTCAATATTTTGCATTTTGAATAGTTCTGAAAGTTCATGGCATTGCCTTTGCTTCAATTATTATATGCTATTTTAGGCAAGATATTCAACATTTCATTAGAACCCAGAACACATCTGGAAATTAGTTTGAGATCAGGGCAAGTGCAATAATCTGATCATATTCCTAGAAGCCAATAATTTGAGTAGGAAGAAAAAAAATCAACAGATGTAAATACATTGGTAGACAATTCAGCAAAAAAAACAAATTTGGGGCTATAGAAAAAGGAAGTTTCAGAACAATTTTAAAATATTTTGAATGAGTTAGGGAAAGATAAATGGACAATGCTGTCACAATTTAGGTTCCAAATTGCTCCAGAGCAATTTGAATGGCAGTAAATTTTAAAATCCACATTTGTCAAGTGAAAATAGAAAAGATACCTGAAGAATCAGAAGACATTTTTAGGATAGAATTTAGTTAATTATATTAGATGAAACTCTGGGAAAAATTGATAGAGTGTAGGGATATTACACACTTACCTTTACCAATAACAACATTGGTACAATAACAATCCCTAGAACAGATTTTTTTTCTCAGGTAAGTGATCAAAAATCAATGAATGAAAGACGAATTTGTAAGATGAAGGGGTAAGTTTTGTGGGCGGAATGTAGTCCCTAGAGTGGCAAAGCACTCAATCAGATATGTTTGGAAAGTTCACTTTGACCAGGGGTTATGTTTTGTGAAACCAGATGAATAATTATATGCCACTATCAATGGAGCCTTTTTTGTCGGAGTTTGATTCTTGACTCAGCATCAAGTGAATCAAACATCAATGAATCAAACTGTCATTTGTGCCTAATGATATCTTGTATAACTATCCTAGCCTTTGCAGTATACATATGCAGTGAGCTATAAAGAAAAAACTTTATAGCCACTACATTTGGCCACAAAGCTAAACACACACACACACACACAAACACACACACACACACACACACACACACACACACACACAATCTTTTCTTCATTTCTGTAAAAGTTGACATAGGTGTGCCTGTGCCTGAAAAAAATGGAAGACCAAGAGTAAAAATGTGTCTTAAAACAAAACTGACAAAGAAAACAAAACTTTCTGAAGCACCACCAGTATTTTACACTTTTCAACACAGAGCCTGATTTTCCAAGAGTCAAAAAGAAAAAGTTGCAATGTTTGTCTTGGTTATTATTGAAAAGTAAAACAATACATTTCCCATTTTTCAATTTCATCTTACTTTCCTGGTACCAAGTACTTTTAATTTTGTTATAATTTAGATGTCTTGACTTTACTGTAATTACCATCAGTAAGAATTATGAATTCAATTGTATTAACATTCATTTATTTTTAACTAACACTACTTATATTACCATTTGATAAGGCTGGGTTTTTTTTGTTTTTGTTTTTTTGTTTTTTTGGCAGAACCGGAGATTGAACTTAGACCCTTGCTCTTGCCAGGGAAGGGCTTATTCCACTAAGCCATCTCCCTGGCCCTGGCAAAGGCTGTATTTTTATGTAACTATTAGTTGTATACCTTTATAAAAGAGTCTAGTAATATGAGATCCATGATAATTTCTTATCACTCCATGAAAACAGAACTCAAGTATTGAACTCTTCGTTTTTTAATACACCAAATTACCATTCTTCCCACTATTTTACTTTGGCTGGGATTTTTTTTTTTCATTTTATCTCTGGGAAAAATTAAAATTTATTGCAGAAATATTGTGCTTGTCCAAATTCATTACTGATCTAATTGAGAAGGAAACACTTCATCTAAACTTAGAGGAAATTCCGCTTTGTATATAACTTGGGAATAGAAAAACTACATTAGATAATTTATTATCCTACAAATAACATCTATGCTATATTAACTGTTCTAAAACTGTGTGATTTCCTTGGCAAGAATTAACTACATATTTGCTAAAGAAATTAATACCCTAAAGTATACTTTTTTAAAAAAGATGTCTTCTGTGTTCTAAAAACATCAAGAAAGAAAATGCTAAGCATGTTTATTGAGGCATGGATATATTTCTTTTCTGATCTTAATAGACAGAATAAAAATAATAGTTTCCTGGTCTTTGCAAGCAGAAAAACCCCATTTTGAGGTATATGTGAATCTAGTTGTCTTGGTGGAATGATGCCTTTACAGATTTAAATCGCACAGTAGCTCTCTTTCAGAATCTCTGTTTACCAAACAATTTATGATTGTAATTTGACTTTTACTCTCACATATGTGGAGACAACATCTTAGTCATATGTGAGCCTTTCATATAGTTTGCTGAAGGAGAGAAAATGTACTGATCTACCTTTGAGTTCGAGCGTTAAACATCTGTCTCTGCGGACTTGGTTAATGTGTTCCTGTTCCCCTGAGACAAATCTATTCTTAGTATATTGATACATCCAGCCCCTGCGCTTGCCAAGGCTAAAGCGCTGACTGTAGGCAGCTGCAGTGAACATTCAAAAATAATGAGGGCAGATGAGGAGAAAGCTTGGAGAAAGCCAACGCCTTTCTTGCAGCTCATATGCCCACAGCAACTTTTCTTTCAACTTCAGCATTGAACATTTACTATTTATTCAGAATCATGCTAATTGTTTCTGAGAATTCAGAGTTAGAAAACTCAGGCCCATTTCCAAGGAGCTTAAGGATTTCACTTTTGGAATAATTTTATTCTTGTTGCATGAAAGGCAGTGATTGAGAACTCTAAAGATGAAAGACAACATAGTGTTAAGATTAGAATATAATTATGAGATGAAAAGCTTACTGATTCTTTTACTTTGTATTAACAAGTGGGTGGAAACCGTTTTTTTGCTATTTCCAGTGGCCACAGTGGTCTTTTGAAATCATATTTGGTAATCCTTGCACTAAAACTTCTAATGGCTTTCTATTCCACATAGAATAGAGTGCAATATCTTTATCTGGAGGTTGTATCTGTCTTGCAATTAACTATCTCAGCTCACACTGCTCCATCCCTTTCTAACTATTGTGCAGTTAATTGGCCTGTGCCCTATCTGGAGTCAGATTCATTTGGGCACAGACACTGAAAAAGACACTGGAGCCCTGGAGAGTTATCACAGAGCTTTGGAATTTGCAAGGAAATGAAGAAACAGGACTAAAGTGGCCCTTCAGAGTTGTCCCAAATTAAAGCATGAGGCACTGACCTGTCTGTGTCTGTCCATTGTGCAGATAGATGCTGGGTGGTTTTTCGTACTGTTTACTGTGTGTAATTTGTTTGAACTTATTGGCATCTTCCCAACTCAGGACTCTTCCCATGTATTTTTCTGTTCCTTTTAACAGGAATCTTTGTCTATTCCATCCAATTACCACTTCTGGAAAATCTGTTTCCAATTCTCAGATTATCGGGAAGTATAAATTCTTCAGAAATCTTTCACATGACCCTGGATTGTAAATCCTACTGAAGAGAGAATTCCTTCATAGCAATTTTTATACAAAACAATAAAATATGTGCCTGGGAAGATGGCTCAATAGAATAAGCATTTCCCTGGCAAGCGCAAGGGCTTGAGTTCAATCCCCAGATCCACTAAAATATAAATAAATAAATTCAATTAAAAAGTAAAAAATGAATATAATATACGCTTATGTTTTTCATGTTTAATTATCTTGGGTATTGATTTTATCTATTTGTACTATTTTTTGATCTTTAAGAGATAGTTTTATCAAATACACCAAGTTAGCACATGTCCCCAGCAACTCAAAAACACAGATGCTTAATAAATGCGGTATCTTTCATAAAAAGCAAGGAGTGATATTTCTTCTGTCCCTTAGAACTTAGTAGTTGCTGACATTTCTTATTACTATAAATATTTCAATTTAATTGTGCCTATACTTTAAGTAATTCATATGCTATTTTGTAAGTATTGTCTCTGCTATTCAAACATAATAGCTGTTTCAAACAGTTCAAACATTTGGCTTGCATTGGAATCACTGGGAGGCCTTATATGATCTAAGAATTCTGTGTCCTAAACACAAAACTTCTGCTTCTTTGCACATGGTTAAGGCTTCTTGTAAACATAGAAGCATTCATTTCCAATATTCATTTCACTATAAAATAGAAATCAGGAACAGTTAAGATCTATTAGCTTTGTGTTTGAATATTTAGACAAATTGAATCAAAATATTCTATAAATTGTTCATTATTAACAACAAATATTGGAATGGATGTCATTTTCATACCTATAAAAGCATGAGGCACCGACTGGCCTGGGTCTCTCCACTGTGAGGTAAATCCTGGGTGGTTCTTCATGCTGTTTACTTTGTGCAATTTGTTTTAACACACTGACATTTCTGCCAACTCAGGACTCTGTCCACATATTTTTCAACTGGAACTTTGGTCTGTTCCATCTGATTACATTTGCCTATTCCATTTTATAATGCTATGAAAACTACAATAACATTTATCTCAGGATAAAGGACAAAATACTTAAAAGATGATTCCAAAGGATTGATGAAAATAGACAAGTCATTTTGTACTTAACACTTTGGTGAAATTAGCTCTGTAAATAGGCTTCATATTCATGTGCCAAATGTACAGAAAGCAAATAGTCTTAAAATAGATTAGAATTAAAATTGTTTTTAATCACGTAAGTAATAGCTAAATTTTGGGAATCTGTTGGGGGATGGCTCTAGAGTATGAGGGTGCGTAGACCCCATTAGGTTCATGTTTCCTGAAGATGGGCTTTGATATGCAGGCTTATGGTAATGTCAGTAAGTTGAACAGTGGCTTGAACAAAGCAACTCATTTAATGCTGAATCAGCGGGAAGGAAGTATATATGGATGCATTACCTGATCAGCTCCACGAATTTCCGGAATAAAATGCAGTTAAATTTGATAATTAAAAGTATAGCTAAAATCAGGGCTGGGGAGATGGCTCAGTGGAATAAGTGCTTCCCTGGCAAGTGCAAGGGCCTGAGTTCAATCCCCGGTTCTGCCAAATAAAAAAAAATTAAAAAAGTATAGCTAATGTCCTTTACATAAAACTTTCATTTATAATTGAATTAGTTTTATTAGTTATACAGCATAGGAGGCCTCATTTGGGCAATTTGAAGAAGGGCATAATACATATTGTTAATGTCATCTACACCATTATCCACTACTTATTTTAGCTAGCTCTCTAATTTCATTCTACATATTTCTTTACTTTTTTATTTTATTTTCTTTTTTAAAGAGAGTACAAATTAGAATCAAAACAGAAAAATAATATACAATGGCTTTCTCTTAATTCAATGAGAAGAAAGATTTGTACTAACAGTGTTTGGACAGAATATCATGTCTGCATCATGTACTATGAATACCACTATGAAAACAACAACATGCAATGTAATAATTATTGAAACTGTCCTACTAATTGGTTTTGAAACTGTCTCATTCCTATTTGTTTCTCAATAAAATTAATTAAAAAACAAAAAAAATTACAAGTCGTACAGAATTTCACTTAACAAAGTAAAATGAATTTCAGTATTTGTTGTAATACATAGTATTGTCTTCCAACCAGTTACTCATATTATCAGATATATGTATGTAAAATTGGAAGAAGAAAGAAAAAAATGAAACATATAAGAAATTAAGAAAAGTACAAATAATTTGAAAAGCAGAAAAAACTAATTAAAGTATTAACTGCTTCTTTCCATAGACCAGCAGAAATGCAAAGTACAGTTGCCCAAACCATTCTGCCTACATACATAGATAAATTTCTCTTCCTCACTCCCTCTCCTGTCCTCTTCAACTCAGTAACTTTTTCCTTTTGAATAAGTTCATTCCTTTTTCCCAGTGTCTATTGTACCATTTAGATTCTATTTTTCTCTTTCAGGTATCACACTAAGGAGACAATATGATGCTTGCACATGTCGGTCTGATTTATTTTACTTGAGTATGTTTTCTAGTTGCATCCATTTACTGACTAAAGTGTCAAATTTATCTCATTTTATTGCTTAATACTCCATTGTATAAAATATACCACATTTCCCTTATCATTCTTCAGTTGATGGACTTCTGGGTTTTTTCCAGCATTTAGCTATGACAAAATGCACTGTTGTAAATATGGGTGCACATATACCGCTGTGGTCTGAGGTTTTCACTTCTAGAAAACTACCCAGGAGGAGAATTCCTAGCTGGCTTGAATGGGATCTCCAATCCTAGCTTTTGAAGGAATCTCTACCGTGATTTGCATATTGGCACCAGCACCAGTCTACATTCCTGCCAACAGTGGAGAGGCATTCTTTTTTCTTCACAGCATCTGCAGCATGTGCTATTGCCTGGATTCTTCATATTACCCATTCTTTCTGGGGCAGGATGGAATCTCTGCTGTTTTAATTTGCATTTCTCAAATGAGCAAGGATGTTGAACATTTTTTCATATATTTACTTGCAATTTGCATTTGTTCCTCTGAGAAGTGATATTCATCTTGGATGCCCATTTTTGGATTGGTTCTTTCAATTTGGGGAGCTTGATTTTTTTTATTCTTTATGTGTTCTAGATGGAAGGCTTTTGTTTGCATTCCTAATTTCCTGCATATCTGTTTGAATCTGTTTCACACATTTTAATTGTTTCCTCTATTGTTCATTCAGTAATTCCATCTTTTTGTATTCTCTATTTTTTCTATCCATGTCTTCTTTAGCTGTGCTGAGCAATTCTTTCATGATTATTGTCCTTTCTTTTTGGACCTGAGAGATTATCTATGATCTTATTTCTTCTATAGCCTGATGGACTTGTTTCTTTATTTCAGTTGCTATCCTTCCACAGATTTCAGGTGTGTGATTTTCAAGTTCTTGTATGCCTTTTTCTCCTGGATTTGTTCTGGGTGGGCTAGAGGATTGGGTTTGCTTTGCTCCTGTATTTTGACAATTTTGAAGCTCCTGGTAATCACTCAGATAGAATCCCACAGGCTGCCCAAAGTCTCCAAAAGTTCTTAAATGGCTACAGGAAAGCTCTGTGCCTGCTCGTTCTGGGCCCACAAGTTGCAGCTATTCCGCATCCCACAGGCCACTCAGAGTTCTACTAAGTTCTTAAAACCTTGGACTGGCACCAGCAGAAGATCCACACCTGCACTCTGGGGACCAAGGAAGGTCAGAGCTTGCCAGAGTCCCTCAGGCTGTCCAGAGTCAGCCAAAGTTTTTGTATATCTCATTCTATAATGAGATGTTTTTAGTTGCATCTATTTATTTTATTTTTACTTTTTTAGTTTTTAAAGAATACAAAATAGTGATAGCAAAAAATAGCATTAGAAACAAATTTCACTAAACAAAGTAATAGAATTCAGCTATGCTTGCTGTAATTTTTAGCTATTTATCAGATCCACGTGTGTAATCATCATATTGTCTCACTAGTATGAGAAACTTAAAGAGTAAATTAAATGTGAAAAGTCCGATAGATACTGTGAAAGGGAAAGAACTTGTCCTATGGGAAGTAAAGCTGAGATGAGAAAGTGAATAACAAAAGAAGGGAAAAAAATTCATATATGTATATGCAGGATAATTTGGATAATTATACAGCCAATCTCTGCTGGTCTTTTGAAAGGAGCAGTTAATACTTATTTTTTTTCCTTTCATTCTTTTTTTTTCTCTTTAATTTCTTGCAACATTTTTTTGTTGTTGTTTTATCTCATTTTGTGTAACAATTTTGTGTGTTTATATCTGGTAGCCTAAACAACTAATTTGAAGATAACATCATGCAATACAGCAACCACTGTTCAATTTTTATTAATTTGCTTAGTGAAATTTTGTATAATTTCTAATGTTTTTTTATTTTTTAATATTTTGTAGTCTTTAAAAATGATAATTGGGGCTGGAGAGATGGCTCAGTGGTCTAGAGCACCTACTTAGAACAAGCTTAGCAAAAGCATCAGGGACCGCGGTTCAATCCCCCAGCACCACATGCCAGCCAGCCCTGCCCCCTGGTGGGCTGAGCTGGCCTCTCTCTCTCTCTCTCTCTCTCTCTCTCAAATAAATAAATAAATAAAATTTAAAAAATTTAAAAAAAAAAAAAAAAATAAAAAATAAAAAAAATAAAAATGATAATTTTTATGAAACCAACTTATTGTACCAAAGTAGAGCAAAATTCTTCAAAAATAAATTTCCCCAGCTTCTCTGTAAAAGTGCCTCTTAAGATTCTATAGTGCATATAGACTATTTGTCATGATTAACTCCAGTCAGTTCAAGCATAGTATTTTGCATGATTCCTTGAGACATGAATGTAAGTACAAATGAATTATATGGTGCCTGGAAATTGTTATGCCTCCACCTGATTTGAGCAGGAAACACTTACCAGGCTAGTAAAGTTCTGAGTGTATCTGCTGATGATTGACATGTGGGCCAACAAACTGAGGCGGACGACCCACAGAAAACATGAGTGACACCATCTGATCAGCTTGTTCCAAGGATAGAACACAAAGAAAAAGAGGAAATTGGTTTTTTGTTTGCTCTTAATAGTTTCACTCTGCGTTATCTTTAGGTCCCATTCAGCCTTCAAATACAGCCCAGCCTTACACTAATGATCCCTCCATGAATTTCCTGACCTTTGAACTTTAGCTACTGCTGGATTATATGGTTTTCCAACACACTGAAAGCCATTTTGGATTCTTCTGCCTCTGATTCCCCTATTGCCATTGTGACTCTTCTTCTTCTTATACTGACCTCATAATCCACTTTGTATGATTGCATTTCTTATTGATTCTGTTCTTTTAATGAACTCTAAATAACAAAAATACCTTTTGGGGTCTAAGGATTAAAAATCTATCAGAGAGTTGTACATAAAAATTTATGCCAATTTGATTGTCCCATGTAAGATTTACTCCTTAAGGCAGAGAAACTTAACCAGACAACCTGGGTAACTATCAGCACCTAATATAAATGGGATGTTGTTTGTTGTTACAGCCTGGGCCCTGGTTTCAGAAAGCATGACTCTGTAAGTGAAATGGAAAAAGTCTTTTCATTAGACCACCAAACACATTAGTGATGTTAAGCAATGCTCCTTTGGGACTCAACTGGAATAATTTTCTTAAAGGTTCAACCATTTTATTTTCATTTCTATACAAAATTGAACATGGATTTTGTATAAAAATTATGCTCTTTCAGATACACTGAAAAATCAGAACATTGGCCATAAGAGCAGCAATGAGTGAAGGTTGGCAATGCTTAGAAATATTAGTATATATCAGAGGAAGAGAAATGGATGACTGGAGAAAAGATACAGGTGCTGAAATTTCACAGGATCAGTAACTGCTGGGATGTTAGAAGCCGCACATGCTTACAGACTAGCCAACAAAGAGACCCAAAGGGCAGACTTGAAGGAAAAAAGCATGTAAAAATATAGAAGACGGTAAATACTCAAGAAATATATCAGATATATTTAGATGGAGACTTTATTTGCAGTGCTCTGGAACATGGCTCAAGTAATTTTTGAAATTAAATTTTAGTTAATTTGCAACACATAATTGTTTTGTTTTTGTACATCCTTTTTTATACTCTTGCCTCAGTGCACAGCACCATTATCCTCTGTATTTCCTAAGCAAGAAAACTGGCAATCATAGTAGAGTTAGCTATGTACAGAGTATACATATTCTGACCTAAGAGGTGGTGCTGACAACAAATACTGATAAATTCTACCTACTAAAATGTGATGACAAATGCCATGTGCCCGTTGTATTCACGCAAATTCCAATAGACTTCACTGTAGCTGTGTGCTTCAATACCATACTTTTCTCCATCATGTTTCTATGAAATAATTGTGAAATGCAACTTCATTAACTTTGTTATTTTATTCTAAAGAGACAAAAGATAAAATATCTCATTGCATCTTAATTTTTTCCTATAATTTCAACATAAACTCTGAATCCGCACTAGATTGTTATAACTCTGCTTGAGCCACAGCTTGTCTACCACTATTTTCTAGGATACCACATAGTATGTAAGTTCTACAAAGTGCCCTCTCTTTCATTTAATCATCATGAAATCTGTTAATTTTTGCTCAGTTTCAGAGTATAACCACACTTGTTCAGCATCATGATTTATAATCACCCTTCAAATTTTAATTTTAGTGTCTCCATCCGCTTCAATATTCCCCACCTTAATTCATAATATTAAAAGAACATTTTTAATAAGCAAAAACAGATTATCTTTGAAAGAGAAGTGTGGTGGCTACAAATTCTCAAAATGTGTCTATCTTGGGCATAAATTACTTCCTTTTGGTTTCATTTGTGAGTGTACTAAAGATTTGAAAATATCAGGAATGATACCTTGTGTTCTTAATGTTGCTGTACCTTTTTTTTCAGAAAGAAAAGCATTTTATTTTATTTTATTTTTCCATAATTTTATTGAGAAACTAGCAATGAGATAGTTTCAAATGAAATTGGTAGGACAGTTTCAATAATTAACACTTTCCATACTCTCTTCCTAGTGGTTAATTGCTCTACAAGATGCGGACATGATATCCTAGCTACAAACACCATTAGAACAAATCCCTCTATTCATTAAGAGAATGTAACTATGTATCTATCCTAACCACTTTGAATACACAGATACAAAAGGGACATTCATCTGTATACCCATATTTTTTGTTAAGTTCTGTTATTTGAATATTATAGGTGTGTAAACTCAGCAAAATATTCTAAAAGAGTCCAGTAGCCCATAATAGCTTTGGGTCTTCACCTTGATGTCATTCTTTGCTGTGGGTAAAGTACCTGTTCATAAACAGGGATTTTCACTATCCCAATATAGTATTATCTCTTTCACAGTGCCCTTGTTCTTATTGAGGCACCAGAAAAGACTTGCTTAGAGTTAACCACCCTGCATCACACAAAAATCCTTTGAAATTTAGGAATCTTTCTTGCCATAGATTCATTCACCAATGACAGAGGAGGGGCCAGGGAGATAGTTCAGTGAAATAAGTCCTCGCCTGGCAAGCACAAGGGCCAAATCTCCCCCCACAAACACAAGCATGATTGTGTAGTTGATCTTTTGTTCTGAAAGCTGGATTAGACAGGTAGCTCTCAGATACTTGAAGTAACTTCAACAACTCTACTGTGGTGTTTATCTCATTGTTCATGTTGCTTAACTTGCATAATTTTCTGTTAAGTACTAAATGTTTTGATAATAATATTTTTATTCGTGTCTCAGCCATACATTATATGTGCCTGTGTAAATAAATAAATTAGTAAATAAATAGGCTATCTAAAAAAGATTGGTAAATACGTACATGACAAAATAACAGTATTATATAGTTTTCTAATCCACACTTATACATAACAATTATATATACTTGTTATATATAATTACATATTATGTTATATATCAATTATAATTATATATAGCAATTATATATTACTATATAACTAGATATATATATTGTTTTCTAATCCACAATTAACTTTGATCTGACTTTCCTTTTACCTTTTTTACTTACAGAGCAAAGAAAAGGATAAATCTTATAAAAACTGGTAGCAGAAAACACTTCTTATTTGAATTAAACATTATATTTTACATAATCTTTTTAATCACATGTAATATTGGACAAACAGGAGTAACCATTACTATCCCTATTTGATGAGTGAATAAATTGATAAATAAAAGAATACAGTGTTTTACAAAGAGAAGAGTAAGATAATTTTGAATTTTACTACAAACTCAGGCTCCAGAGTTTATTCCTTTAAATAATTCATTAAACTGACATGTCCTTTGCTGTGGCATGCATTTAGATGTCCCCCAAAAGCCTCATTTGATCATAAGTGGAGCTTTGGGAGGGTATCTGTATAGAGGATTGTATGATGGTGGATTAAATGCACCCGACCCTGGCATGAGCGGCACCAATCAACAGAGTGAAAACTTGGGTAGAATATAAAGGGAGCTGCTGCTGCTGCTGCTGCTACCATATTGCTTTTCTGTGAATTGTTTCTCCTCTGCAATGCCCCTCTGCTGTGCTACCTTGCCTTGGGGCCAGCTAACTATGAGTTGAAACCTCTATAAACTGTGACATCAATTAAACTTTTCCTCTTTTAAACTGGGTGCTGTGTATTTTATATTGGCAACAAGGAAAAGAACTAAGACGCCACTAAAATGTGCTAAGAGACGCACATTCATTTTCTGTAATCAAGAAAAAATAAGTGACCTGCAATGCATATGACTTTTATACATTCTCTATAAGTACATAATTTCATACCAATTAAATATCCCAATATTACATCAAAATAGTTTAGTTCTTGCCTATATTAAATAAATAGCCATTATCCAAGTGAATGAATGATTGACTGCAATTATAAAAAAACAAATTCACTAAGTGTTTATAACATTTTTAATTTCCTACATTAAACAAGTACAAATATTCAGAAAGTCTCTGACCCTAAACTTAAATTTTATCAATCACATAACATCAGACATAAAAAATATAAATACTGTCACTTAAGGTACACACTGCATATATATTAGAAGTAGTTTTTATC
Source organism: Octodon degus (assembly GCF_000260255.1). Lineage (NCBI taxonomy): Eukaryota > Metazoa > Chordata > Mammalia > Rodentia > Octodontidae > Octodon > Octodon degus. The sequence goes on from NW_004524823.1 coordinate 1,250,006, forward strand.
TTTTTTGCTTCTTTGTTATTAGCATTTATGTTGAATAACTTTGAAAATGAATATGAGCCATACCATACCCATATCAATTTTTCTAATTATATAGGAGAGGAAAAATACTTGTGCATTAAAAAATGTTAATGGTACTTTTAAATCATTATTCATTTATGGAATTGCACTGATGTCTGTATAACTCAGCACCATAAAAGGGTGATCTAAGGCAATGTATTGTCTTCTGGAGTCATTTAATTCTTCATTATATCAGCAAATCATTCACTATCTCTACGCCCTCACACTTTACCATTTTAAGACAGCCAGCATCAGTCAGATGATTAGGTGAGGCTTATAAAACAGCAGAATTATTGTAATTAAAATGTCATCAAAAAAACAAAAATTGACTTTCATTTATTTTGAAGAAATTATCAATCAACATTCTAGCACACCATCTAATTAATTTGTTTAGGTAACAGATAAATATTTTTTCCATGGAAAAAAATTATTTGTTTTCTGAAATGTTTTTACTTTAGCACACGAAAGCTTAATTACAACAAAAATTATCTACAAAATATGAGAAGTGTTTCTAAGATAAGATATGAAAAAGTTATTTAATTGATTTTTTTCCTTAGAGTGTAATCCTTTCTTCATTTGCATAATATACTTATATATACATCTAAATAAGCAGCAACTAAACTATTTTGTTTCATTTAGGGGTATTTAGTTGATGTGAAATTATGTCAATGAAGTATGTATAAAAGTTATTTGCATTCTAATTCATTCGTGTTTTCATTATTTTAATTATCATAACTACATTTAAGCTTTTCTATTTTAAGTTAGTTCTGCTTGTGATAGCTTATTCGGTTTCTTGATTAATGTTAATGTGTACTAGAGCTGGCCTACTAGCTCAGCAGATTAAAGCACCTGCAAGTAGGCACATGGGCTGGGGGTTCAATTCCTGGGCCTGCTGTGCTGGTCCTGCCCCCAGAGGAACACTGACACAGTGATTGAGACTGGACATGGTGGCACGTGCCTATAATCCCAGCACTTGGGAGGGTGTAAACAGGAGAATCACTATGAGTCCAATCTAGTAGTGAGACCCTGAACACCCTGTAGACCTTTCCATAAATACAAAAAAAAGAAAAAAAACAAAACTCCACAGTTAATGGATACTGTCCATCAATTGCTAATTGATGGACAAATGACAAAGTTTTATTAAATATTTTATAAATATCTGTATTATTATTTATTACCAAAGCTCTATGGATTCTCTTTTGTTTTATAACATCTGTAGAAACTTTATTTTGCCAAATATATTAATTACCATTACTCATTACTTTCATATTTTTATAATAAATATTTTTCATAATTTCTGAAGTCTCCATAATTTTTATCCTTGCTTATCTTTTTTGGGATGATATATTGCAAACAAAAATCTATTTCTTGTATTCTACTCCTTAATAATATAGGGCATGCATAGCACAAATCATAGTTATTGACCTTTAGTATTAAGCAATCAAATTAAACATTTCAGAAGCAAATAAAACGTGGTGTTGTTGCTTTTAATCATGTCTCATTCTAGAAAGAACAGGTGTCATCAAAAATCAAATAACAAGGGCTGCCAAGACAACCCAATGGATCAAGCCTCTGCTTAGGCAAGCATAGGGATCAGGGTTAGATCCCCGGCACCACAGGCCACACCAGCTGTGCCTCCAGGCACACTGAGCCGACCACCAAGTCTGGGCACGGTGGTGCACGCCTGTAATCCCAGCTGAAAACAGGAGGATCACTATGACTCTAAGCAGCCTAGTGAGACCTGTACTAAATACATTTTTTAAAAAAAAATCAGATATGGGGCTGGGGAGATGAATAAGTGCTTCCCTGGCAAGCACAAGGACCTGAGCTCAATCCCTGGTTCTGGAAAAAAAAAAAAAAAAAAAAAATTCAGATAACAGCTAATGCTGCAGAGACTTCAGGGAAAAAAAAGAAGCCCCTCTACATTGTTGTGAGATTGTAAACTAGTATAACCATTATTAAAATCAGTGTAGCATATCCTCAGAAAACTAACACTAGAAATTTCTATTATCCTTTCCAGCATATCCCCAGAAGACCTAACAACATCGTATCACAGTGCTGCATGCTTGCCTGTGTCTATAGCAGCCCAATTTATAATGCCCAAATTTTCAAAGTGGGTCGTGTGTCTATCAATAAAGAAAGAAAGAAAATGTGGTGTTTATACACAGTAGACTATCCTGCCACAAAGAAAGAAAACTTAACTCTTTTTCAGGAAAATAGATGTACTTTTAAGAACATGATGTTAGATGAAATTAACCATATACACAAGCTTGAATTTCACATGATTTCTCTTATCTGAGAAGCACAAAATATAAATTAAAAGCAAAATAAAAGATAGATAATGGATATTTTTAAAATGGAGAGGGGAACAAGAGATGACATGAGGTAGAATTGAAGGAAGGAGAGCGGGATTAAAATCTAGAAGATATGTTTCATGCATGTCCCAACTCCTCATAAAATTCTAATCATTATGTACTGCAATGTGTACTACTCAAAATTAAAACTATAAAACATTAAATCCTTCAATAAAAATGGTGAAAAGTTGAGAATATATCTCTATCATATCCAAGTCAGCAGAAGGACTTTCTTTTAATGGAAACAATAACCATTTACATTTATAAAGTTCTGGTGAATGTTTGTCAGAGTCTTGAAGAGATGGGCATAAATATTTTTATTTTCCTTCTTCCCTACTCACAGCACATCATTTTTCTGCCTTCCTTAAAGTTAGTGAGGCATGTCCTATGGCCCTCTGAAATGCAACTTGAGTGAAGGTGAAATTATTTGTTTCACATGCATAAAATGGCCGTGACTCATCCACATGACTGACACTGACAAAGGATCTACAATCTGAGGTACAGGATCTCAGGATAAATCTTGAGGGGATTTCACTGACCTTCTCAGACCCAAAAGCTACAACTCTTGTTGCATAGGTCCTGCTTTACCTTGATCTGAACCATCCAGCAGAAAAGT
>NW_004524823.1:1253132-1260970 GCF_000260255.1 Octodon degus
GAAGGTCAGCATTTCTTTGATCTTTGGTCTTAGGTCTGGCTCACAGCAGAAGCATCTGTCCTTCCCACAGTTGTAAGGTATCTTGTCTTCTGTGTTATCTCCTTTGAGGGCCTCGCCCTGTCTGACTGCCTATAAAACTTTTAACTAACTCAGCTACCTGCAACATTTACACTAGGTACACAATACAATATTAACACATGTGAGCCTGATTAATTTCACTTATGCATATAATTGCTTCCATTTAACTGCAAAGGCCTCAAGTGTGCATTTTGTCATGCCTGAGCCACACTCCATTGTGTAAAATATCACATATTTTTTATCCATTCATCATGTGATGGGCATTTTAGTTGTTTCCAAGACTTGACTGTGACAAATTGTGCAGCATGAACAAGGTTGCACATATATCACTTGTTTGGTTGGTTCTTTCTGTTGTTCTTGGAGTTGTGATCATTTTGATCCCTCTCTAGAAGAATTTCTTTAAATATTCTGTATAGCACTGGTTTGGTTGTCATTAATTTCTTTAGTTGTTCTTTGTCACAGAATTATTTCACTTCTCTATTAAATTTCAAAGAGAGTATTTCAGGTTACATTAGTCTGGGTTGGAATTTGTTTATCTGTGAGAACATGCTCTTCTTGAAAGATGGTTTGTGTTGAAAATTCTGCAGTTATTTTGACAGGCTTTCCTTTAAAAGTAATCATTTATTTTCTTTAGTGGCTTTTAGTATGTTGTTCTTATACTGAATTTCTGGAATTTCAGGGTATAGATTGAATTGCGTTAATATTATTTAGAGTTCTATATGCCTCAGTTACCTGAATGTCAGATTATTTCCCCATATTTGGGAAGTTTTCTGCTATTACTTCTGACCATATGCTTTTTATGACATTCATGTTGCCCCCTTCTCCCTCGTTGGAGCCTGTTAGTCTCACACTGTTCATCATCTCGCAGTTGTTGAATTTTTTTTTTCCTAAATGCTATTGTATTTAAGAGACTTTTCCTGTCCTGGTCACTACCTGCAACATGTCTTCAAGATCTGAAAGTCTATCTTCAATTTCATTCAAAGTGTTTTGCCAACTTCTGATCAAATTTTAATTTCTATGTAACTTTTTGAATCTGCTTCATGCATTCTATTTCTTTCCTATATTGTTCATTAAAGGTTTCCATCATTTTTCTATTCTCTTCTTTTTTTTTAATCAGTGTCTTCTTTAGACATGCTTAGTAATTCTTTCATTATAGTAATCATTTCTCTTTTTTCTGAGGGATTAGTTCCGGTCTTACTTCCTCTATACCCTTCTGCAATTGCTTTTTTACTTCAGTTGCTATTATTTCAGAGTTTCCAGGTATGTGACTACCTTTTTGTCTATGTTAATGTCTCCTGTCCTGAATTTATTCTGGGTGGGCTTGGAGTGGGCTTGTGTTTTCCATCTTAATTTTGTCATTTTCTATTTCAGAAAGAACTCTGCATTTTGATATTTGTGATACTCTTGTGAAAGTTTGATTGAAGGTATCTGTATCACTGAAATCAAAGTCTCTCTGTAATGCGTCCATTCTTCAGCTATCCCTCCTGTGTCAGAGGTTCTTATTTCACAGTGTCACAAGATTTTTCCTTCCTTAGGAAGGAAAACAGGATATTGGTTTCCATTTGGCACTGTTGTCCATTCTTTTGTATAGAGCTTTGGTGAGTTTGTTAACCAAGGGTCTCCCACTATTTTTACCCAGTGGAGAATATGTGATTTAAACAGATAGAGCATTCTGGTTACAGTAGTGCAGTTAGCAGTGTAATAGCAACAAGTGAAATTTGGAAATTGGTAAAATTTTGGTAACTAGTGGTTATGTATTTTAGACCATAAAATTTATATAGCAAAGCAGATCGTATATTGGGAACTTGTATAGAAACTAGTTCCCCTAAGTTCTGTCTGGGTGTCTCCCTTCATGTCCATGGAGTCTTACAGAGACTCTTGTTCACCCAAGTTATTATCTGAGGCCTTCATACCACAAGGATCATCCTGTATGTCTGGGCCTCAGTCTGGGACCCTCTGGTCCTGGAAGTCTGCATCAGCTTACTGGGACCAGCTGCAGGTCTCAGCCTCTCTGCTGAGAACTATGCCACCAAACTGCCCACCTGGCTGACTTGCCCTTGTCAGGCAGAACTCTACTTTCTAGGCCAAGTTGGTGGGTAGTGATATAGGGGAAAAATGAAACTCCCAATCTGAAAGGTACGTGGGATGAGTTGGTGTTCTCTAAAACCAAAGAATAAATTTTAGAGAAGCAGGGAGATGGCTCAGTAGAATAAGTGCTTGCCTTTTAAGCTCAAGGGCCTGAGTTCAATCTCTGGTTCAGCCAAAAAAAAAAAGAATTTTAGGAACAAATGGAGGTTAAGATCAGAATATATTTATTGGGGGAAAGAAAGCTCCTAAGAGAGGGACAGAAAGGGGACTCCAAAGAATGTGATCCCCAGGAATCTATCTCTTCCAAGGATACTTTTATAGAGTAAAACCATGTGGTGAGGCAGGCCTAAGGTGGTGGAGAACATGGGAACTCCCTTAGGTGGGCATAGGTGGGACAGAACTCTGGTCAACCAATGAGATTACAAGCACCATTGCTTGGGAAAAATTGATTAAATACAGTACCAAATGGGGAAGTGAGTTGCACAACAAGCAGGCATGAATACAGGACTGGGTCTTTTCCTGTTGGGGGCTGGGTTAGTGACTCATTTGGGCTCTTTTAAGGTGATTGATACTAGATTGAATATCAATCACTGATGCCCATCCCTAGGGAAGTATGTATGTAGCTGTATTTGTTTCCTCTTTTGTCTTGAGGTCTGGTCCATGCAGGTGTGTCTGCTCTTTGAAATTAGGAAGTCACCTTGTCTTCCATATTGTTTCTTTGAGGGTCTAGCCCTGTCTGTCTGCCTATAATATTTCTATCTAATTCAGTGGCCTACAAAGGCAGGGCTGAACTAACTCCTCCAACCCGAGGATTCACCTCAGTTTCTCTGTGCTGCCCAGTAATGCCCACTGGGCTGAATTCTGCTGGCTGGGTTGAACTCATACTGTATTTTTTTTTAAACTACAGCTTATTCTTAATGATTTACATGTATAATGATACAATGGCAGATTCTACATGGCAAAACATCTTTAATTATTTCTTGACTCAATATGTATTGTTTGACTTTTCTTTATGTTTCTGAATTTTACACTATTTAAAATGAGTCTAAGGGCCCAGGGAGATGGCTCAGTAGAATAAGCACTTCCCTGGCAAGTGCAAGGGCCTGAGTTCAAACCCTGGTTCCAAAAAAAAAAAAAAAAAAAAAGAGTCTCATTTTGCCTTACACATTAAAGATAGGCAGACAAATACAGATTTTTTTATGGAATGCTGACATACATTTCTAGTTTCCCGATCTGTGTAAAAGCTTAACATCAATCTGTTACTGTAATGTACGTAATAATTTGTATTTGCAAGTATGAAATTATCTATAGTAGAGATATCATTTTGCTAAAATCCAAGCCTAACAATTCATTTACTTACATAGTAGTGTTACATTTTTCAAGAGGAATATGCCTTAGGTAGTAGAAACAAAGTATCTCTTTTTTTCTGAATGTATATATATGTAACTAATAATTTAATATACTACATATGAATTTATGTATATATTCTTAAAGATACTTTCTAGAAAGTCGTAATAGAATACTTCTGTTCCTAAGATTTTTAAGAGTCAGGCTTTAATGGATGACATTTTCCTTCATTTTTATAATCTTTTGTTTGTTGGCTTCTTTTCTGACAGGGTTTTGCTATGCAATGTAGGCTAGCTGTTATGGTTTGTGTCTAGGTGTCCCCCCAAAGCCTCATGCACTCATGGGCAGCTTCTGGGGTTTGTGCTTCACTATAATTGTGAGTGTGGGTGCTGCACCCACCCTGGGGCAGGTAACTTGCATTACAATGTAAGGAGGAGAGAGATCCTAGCTAGCTGCCTGAGCTGCTGCCACTTCCTTTGCTCTCTGCTCTGTGTCACTGTCTGCCATGTTCTACTCTGTCTTGGAGCCAACTGAGTATGGACTGAAACCTCCACTCACTCTGAGCTAAATAAATCTTTCCTTCCTTCATTTTGGACATTGGATATTTTGTCCCAGCAAGGAGAGAACAGCAACTGGGACACTTGCCTTGAACTCTTTATATAGCCCAAATTGGCCTTGAACTCATGGTGATCCTCCTGCCTCAGCTTCTTGTGTGCTGAAATTACAGGCATGCAGCCCCTAGCTCAGTTTAAATTTTTAAAAAATATGACAAAATATATTTTGCCTCTGGTCGTGACATTTTTTCAACCTATGAATACATAATCTTGTTTTATGTGTATTATTCTTCAAAGATGCCTCAGCACCACAGCACCACATTTTTTGAGGACAAATTCATTGCAATTTAACTAAAATTGGACTATTTTACATTAAGTGGCTCTGGGAAGGAAAGTAACATACGTAGTTCATTGCTAGAACTAATGTTACAATGAATAGAATTCTTGGGCAACCTGAAATGTAATTATGAATTGTCATATCCACTTAACTCCTCTTGATTTTCAATTTCAATGTAAATTTATAAATATGTGTCTAACTTTAGGTAGCATAATACCTTTATTCAATCTGCATTTTTGAGTGAAGCTACATACCACATATTATACTAGACATTTATAACATTTCCAAAAATAAATGGGAAGCAGCATAAACTTATCCAAAATGCATATTCTTATAAGGGTAAAGAATAAATATATAATCTATATATGCCTATTATAAGCATTTTGGGAAGAAATAAAACAGTTATATTTTTATATGCATGCAACTTTGTCATAGTGATTACAGAAACCTCCTTCTAGAAAGTGCAGTTGAGTATGATGCATGCTTCCAATCTGTTTGGTATTCATGGGACATCAGACCTTTTAGCAGTATGCATGGCAAGATTCACATTTATGTATAATTTAGGAGTGTGCTCACGACCACAAATAAGATTTCTACTTAAATTATTTTGGAAGATGGTTGTTCCATTCTCTGGGATTAATAAGGCTCTGGCAAGAATTTGACTGAGAATGCATTCAGATGCAAAATAATGATCATATTAAAGAAGCTTATTTAAAAGGTTCTTTGAAAGACTAGGTATAGGACAAAAAATTTGAGAAAAATGTGGTTATATAGCTGGGGCAATGTGGTGAGGGGAGGCCATGTCACTGAGGTCAGAAAGGAAAGTAGAGTGGAAGGCTGTGTTCTTCTGAAGGTGAACTTGCAGAAAAAGAGTCAAGAAAAAGTTGGGATAGCCCAAATTGCCACTATCCATTTGTGGTCCACACAGGGCAATTTCTAGGAGCAGAATTTAGGATGGAGAAAGCAGACCTTGACTAGGATATAGGGAGGATATCCTACACACAGTGACACCTGAGAACAGTGTTGTCCAACTCAGTCATCAAAATAGACAAGATTCTCCCACTACTTCAAAATTTGAAAATAAAATCACATTATTTAAGCTGTTTCTTTTTGAAAACTATTTTAAAGAGGGTTTAACCAAGGACAACTTGAAAAACAATATAAAATTTATGGAAAATATTGACCACAATGGTCGTTCCTGCCTCTAATCCTGACACCACAGAGCCCAAAGCAGAAGATTACCATGAGTTTGAGACCAGCTGGAACTGTACACGAAAAACCTGTCTTATAATAAAATCATAAAATAAAACAAAGCGGAATCAAAATGCTTTAGGAGGAAAAATCCTGAGCATTACCATTTATTAAAATAATGAAATTGTTTCTCTTCAGCACTCTTAGCCAAGCCTTTTAAATGACAAGAAAGAATAGCATTGCAGAATTATGTATCATGTCATTATATATATTCTGGCCATTTCAGTGAAAATTAAAAGATGGAGAACAAAAAAAAATGACCAAAGTAATACAATCTGAAAAGATCTGTTGCAGAACGAACTCTTGGATGTGAATGAGTAGGTGTTTCTTATTCAGACTGAGAAAAAGGGAGGGTTATACAAGAAGTACTTGATGGTGTCCCATACTTGCCTGAATATAAATAATTCTTACCTTCTTACATCTTCAGAGATTTTCCTCCTCTGTACTTGGAATGCATTTCTTTTTTTGTTTATTTGCTTTTTTGCCTTTTTATCTGGTGCCTGCAATTATACATGCAGTCAGTTCATGTTATTCATGGTAGCTGCATTTTATAATGTCACTGCAAATAATAAATATTGAACCATCGCTCCTAGGAGAAATATGGAGTTAATTTCTTTTAAGCCTCTGGTCGTGACATTTTTTCAACCTATGAATACATAATCTTGTTTTATGTGTATTATTCTTCAAAGATGCCTTATTTAATAAAAAGAAAAAAGAATGAAATTCAGATCCAAATGAAGCCTATTGAATCATAGGCATAATTTACAAAATGTACATCATAGCTTTCCTCAAATTAGGAATTCTGGAAAGTACTGCAACAACTATTTTTGAGGATCATATTCCCACAGTAAAATCACTAGCAAAACTCACATAATTGGGAAAAATTATGTACTTATATTATGACTCTTAAATGAGAAGGTAGGCCATCAGCACACTTGGCTCCAGCTAGCAGCGGGTGTGTCAGACCTCTCAAATCTCTGACTACTCTGTATGTTCAAATGACCATTAAATAGGCATTAGTAATGACTCAAGTTTTAAAACATAATAAATAGGCTAATTTTACAAATAAGAAATAAGCAAATGAAGAGTCGACCTTGTTGCTATTCATGATTCCCTCTCCAGCTTTCCTCAGTTTCGTGGCTCCTGGTGCACCCTCCAGGAGCTCATCCTGTCAGTGTTCCCTGTGGACCCCCAGAGCCCTCTCTTCATACCTATCACTATGGACTTTTATTACAATGAAGCTGTGTGATTAGTTCCCTTTTTCCAAGAATACACTATGATTACTTTTAAAGGCTAGGCCATAGCTAGCCTGTGGGAGACTTCCAGAACCGAAGCATTTGACACCTATGAGGTATTAATTTGGTCTCCATTGAGAGAGGGGACAGAAAAATAGAAGGAAAGAATTAAAATAGAAAATAAACAAGATTCATTTTTCATAAACCATTAACACTCATCTCTTACTTCTACCTCACAACAGTTTTTCAGGAATTCTTTTTAAAATTTTAATGTAATTATTCTAACTCTGAAATAGTAATAATGGTAATAAAAATAGGGACATTATGAGGGGAAGGATGAAAAGGGAAGGACTATATTTAAGTTTATTTTGAAATTTACTGAGGAAATTTACAGAGAAATAAAATTATTTGAGCTCATTAGAAAGTCTCATTTAAATTTGAATTCACTGATATTAATAGTATACTGTGATTATGTTTTTTAAGATAACTTACAGACTTTATAAGTAACAACCTCTGAATTTGTTAATTTTCCTTGCAATGACATAAAAAGTGGGGTTTTTGTTTGACAATCAAATGACTTTTAAAAATGAACCTTCTTAGGTTTGGAACTACAAATTAAAACAATCTTGCACATGATTTTATACCTTCACCCATGCAGAACACACTATCATAATTATAGCATTGTCTACCCTTTTATAAGGGTAGAACGCACATTTTCTTTTCATTCTCTGACCCTTTTAAAGCTCCCTGCCAGAAGGAAATGACATTGGATCAGATTTAACACAAATGTGTAATAACTCCAGAAGCATTACACATTCTTTTTCTCTAGAATAAGGTAAGAAAAAGTTTCTGGGGGCTGGTGAGATGGCTCAGTGGTCTAAAGCACCTACTTGGAACAAGCTTAGTAAACCACAGGGACCACGGTTCAATCCCCCAGCACCACATGCC
>NW_004524823.1:1261070-1270971 GCF_000260255.1 Octodon degus
CTGACATTGCCAGTGAAGTGGAAGACCCAATACTATTATGGGCTACTGGACTCTTTTAGAATATTTTGCTGAGTTTACACACCTATAATATTCAAATAACAGAACTTAACAACAAAAAGGGGCTGCAGATGAATGTCCATTTTGTGTCTGTGATCTGTGCTGGTGGTATAGTGGTGAGCATAGCTGCCTTCCATTTTGTATCTGTGTATTCAAATGGCTAGGATCGATATACAGATACATTCTCTTAATGAATAGAGGGATTTGTTCTAATGGTGTTTGTAAGTAGGATATCATGTCCGCATCTTGTACAGCAATTAACCACTAGGAAGAATGTATGCAATGTGTTAATTATTGAAACTGTCCTACCAGTTTGGTTTGAAACTGTCTCATTGCTATTTGTTTCTCAATAAATTTATGGAAAAAAAGAAAGATATCCTACAAACTAAAAAAAACAATGATAGTCATTCTGTTGCCTCCTCTGCTTGTAGATTTTCATGAAATAGAAGTGGAAGAGAAGTGGACAGAGAAATTCAATGAAAGAAGACTGAGTCATAAAGTCCAGCAAAATCTTGATCCTCCTTCCAGAAATCAATTATTTCCCTACCACTTTGAACTAGAATGGTATTAAGAAACAAGATTAATGTGAGTGGGAAGTAAACTTTAATTATTTTTTTCAAAGAGATTTAAAAGACCAAAAGTTATACAGAATTTCAAAACAGAATGATAGGAAATTTACAATGGGCATTATGTTGCACATTGTTGTCTTTCAAACAGTTGCTCAGATTACCCAAGATAGATATGTAAAATTGATCAAGTTATATAAACATTGATGTTCTTGTCAATGAACTAATAGAAATTAGTAGTGCAATTAATTTAGCTATCTTGTATATATTCCATTTCTTTCCTCTTTTTCCCCATCCCGTTGTTCTTTCCTTTCAAGCCATTTCTTTCCTTTTCACAGTATCTTTGTACCTCTTGGATCTTCTTTACTTTCAGTTTCTTACCTAAAGAGACAGTATGATGTTTACACATGGGAATCTGATATATTTCGTTCTATTATACAAAACATGAGACAACTGTCCCAAAGTAAGTAATGACAACTGCAATTCTGCATTTTGATTACAACTTAATATACTCACAAATATGTGTCAATAAAAAGGAATATACTAGAAACAGTGCTTCATCTTTTATTGCAATTTTATTATTGAGTGAAGTAGGGGACTGATTCTCCAATTAAAAACAAATTGAAGCAAAGGGAAGACAAGTAAGCTTTCCCAAGTGCAGAAATGATGAAGACCAAATTGGAATGTGAGCTCAAGTGTCTGGTTCTGGACTTTCTTAAACATCATCTCATCATGTTAGCAGCTCTGTGCAGAATGCACATTCAGAAATTTCCTCTCCCTTTTCTTTTTTTATTGCCCCTTTATCGCATTAGCTATTCTTTTCCTATGCTTTGTGCTGCATGGTTTTCTGCTTGGTCTTTGCTGTCTGCTCTGTTAGTTCTATGAACCTGTACAAGGTAAACAGTTTTGATATTCTTTAGATTAAAAAGAAACTAAAATGAAACAAAAGCATGGTCCCCAAACCACATTTGTCTGCAGGTAGAGACATCACAACATGTATTTTGAACTGTCAAAAATGGACTTTTCTAGTTTTGCCTTAACAATTGATTCTGGGTCTCTAACTTACCTGTTTTGAATTATTTAATAAAAATATTCTTCTATCTTAGTCTTATTGAAAACTCAACTTTTAGAAATTGGGCATTAAAGTGTAAAAAACTAAGCAAAGAACTTAATTATGTAAAAGTAGAATTACTGAAAGCCAAATCGTTCTGCTAAATTTTCTGGACTAAATTTTGAGATGTAGTCACAGATTTTTAGTTTTAAAAATGTCACCAAAAAAGTAGCATTATTAAAATAACTACTTAGTATTATATAACAAAACTATCTAATATCTATTATTATCCAGCAAAAGTATCTGGAATTATCAAATGATTATGTATAGCATTATCTTCAGTAAGTAGTTATTTTGTGCATTTGCATAGCGAGGTCTGCACTGAAGGAGAGGAGTAGCTGCATGACTCAAGAGATAAACAGAGGGATAAATATTACCTCATTTTTGGATATGAAGACATAGCAAATCTGTGTTGCTACAACAAAATATTTGTGGTTGCATAATTTATAAGGAGGAAAATTTGTTTCTCACAGTTACGTTAGCTGGGAAGTCTAAGATAAAATAATGCCTCTGATCTGATCCGTTAATGATCTATTTTGCAGGCAACATCCTCCATAGCTGCTTTAGTACTTAAGCACTTCTCCAAAGGCTGCACCAGTTAATTCTTCCACAATCAAAATTAACTTGCCACATGAATTGTGTCCGGAATAAAAAATTTCAAATAATACATACAGGTGTAAAAATAATTATAGCATAGTTGAACATGTGACAAATTAAAATATGTTGGTGTGCTATAGATTTTATCCAATACATACTTGTAAATACTATGTTTATCATTAATGAATTTTTATATTTTTTTCTCCTTTGCTAAATTCAAGTAAGATTTAAGAAGCACTTTCAGTTCATGTATGTGGTGTCTACAAGCTTGTCATTTGAGAAACATTCTATTGCTAATTTTTTATACCAAAGTACATTGTTCTCCATATCTAATTATTAATTATTACTCTAACATTTATGCATAATGACTGTTTCACTAGCACCAAAAACAAATAAGTCCTTGGCATTTCTTTATGTTTTTTCTAAATGATATTTTTTAAAAGCAAGAGCTGTAAGAGTAATATAGGCATATCATAACCAGCGGTCATCATACTGGCCAACATAAGAGAGCCTTATTTCTGAAAATAATACAAGGAAGGAAATCTACAAGTAAAGGTCAAAATAGTCCTGCTTACCTGTGGGAGATATAGTCTGTGTGTCCAGGAGATACCTGAAGTTTTAGAGAGCTCATACACTGTATTTTCCTATGTGATCTGTAGGGATGCCATATGGTACCAAAGTTAATCTGTCCTTCCATATTTTATGCCCTGGATTTTCCATCAGTTCTACACACTTTCAAGTCATTACAACCTGTCATAAAAGTTACTTGAACACAAGCACTGTGACACAATGACAATCTACCTCATACCCAAGACAATGATCAAGAAATGAATGATGGAGGATAATAGCAGTGTGGATACACTGGGGAGAGGAATGAATGAGTCATATCCTGGGCAGAAAGCTTTATTTAGTGTTTTTGGAATGTGATGGATCACACATAAGTGGAACCACAGGTAAAGGGAGTAATGTCATGACCTTGGTCTTAACCATCTAGCAGAAAAGTATAAAAACGAGGTATAAAAAGTAAAGACATATTAATATACTGAGCTGTAAAAGTCTCAAGTCAACAACTTCTGACATTGCCAGTCCTATGGATAACACACTACTATTATGGACTAGTGGACTAGATTGGAATATTTTGCTGAATTCACACACCTACAATATTTAAATGACAATGGAATACCCATTTCTGACAACACTAAACAAAAAAGGGGGATATAAATGAAGGAACATTTTGTATCTGAATATACAAAATCATTAGGATAGATATACAGCTACTTTCTCTTAATTCAATGAGAAGAAAGAAACACTAATAATGTTTGGACAGGATATCATGTCTGCATCTTGTACTATGAATAACCACTACAAAGACAACAATATGCAATGTATTAATTATTGTAACTGTCATACTAACCCGTTTTGAAACTGTCAATGCTGTTTGTTTCTCAATAAAATTAATTTTTAAAAAAGACATATCTGAACACCAAACACAACACCAGTCTATAGTCCTGCATCTCAGGAAGCTGAAGCAGGAGCAGTGCTTGAAACTGGCAACATAGCGACACCCAGACTGTCATAAACAAGCAATCAAAAACTCTACATCTGACTCTGGCTGGACCACCTCAGAATTCAAGTACAGTAGTATCTACTAGAGTTGTATTGATATTGATTGCTTCCTAGCAAATAGAGCTCCACTTCTGTAGCTTCAACTGAAAAAATGTAATCTTACACTTTGATAATAGTAATGATTTCAGGCATACCAATAATATAGTTAGAGCACTTCTGATGCTACAGATTTAAAATCTATAGATATGGGGAAATCCATCTGCTTCCTGAAAACATTCTCACAAATTATGTTCAGGCGTAAAAGCCAGATGTTTTTTTCCTAGGGCTAATGAATAGTGATATTCGATTTAATAACTGAACCTTTGAAAATCTTTATGCTTTAGTTTTTCTTTCATTTTCTGCTTTTCTTGGCTTTGGCCCCAACCTAAATCTCATTCTCATGTCCTATGTTGTAGGTTATAAAATGCTATTCATGCATTTTTAAAGCCCACAAATCAATTTTTTTTCAAAATATAAATGAAAACAGTACCTGACATAACCCCCTGAAGGGTTTTATTAGGGGGCTTTTGCTTTCAAAATGGTAGCATATATAGGAGACCAAGTGTTTTAGATTTTGAACTGTTTTGAAATTTTAAATGAATGTTCAGGATAAATTATGATTAATAGAGTACGCACACTGCCAACAAGGAGACAACTGCACACAGAGAGTCAGTGGAAGGTCTCCAAATCATCTGTGTGTGTCTTTTAACTTTCTAATGACTCAGAGCAATCTATGTTGATTTGCTCATCATTGGAAAGACAATGGTCTGAGTTCACAGACAGTGAATCATAGCACTTCACACTGTGAAGTCAGACCATAGGGTTTCCTTAGCTTGCAACCAGCTATCCACACAGATGTGGACACGGCAGAAGCTGAAAGGCCAGAGAGAAGGAATTTCATATTTCTTCTCAGGCCTAATACAATCCTGATATTACTACAGGCCTGGGCATACTTCCTGATTTAACAGGTCTTGACATTGCATGTAAAAGACCTCAGTGGATCTGTGGAACAGTCCCAGGAAAAATTAAGTTACTAACTGGCAGCTTACTTGACACTTGTCTCAGGTGCCTGCTTCAGGGATTCCTCATGTTCTGGCCTACATCTTACCTTCCCCCTCTTTTATTGCATTCCTAGACCTCCATTACCCAATGTCGAAAAACTTTTTGTTCATAATTATGCGTGAAACATTTAACACTTCCTGAGTAACCTGCTAGAATTTCGAATGTGTAAATGAAACTCGATTTTCTAACATATTCCTTGCATTCCCTAAATCAGAGCTAAAATGAGCAGCATCATTAAATCAAAGTTGATTTGGAGGGGAAAGAAAGGGAGAATAAAAAGTTCCAAAGGGACAGCAACTTTCACTTGCTTCTTGCTGTTCTTTCATTTCCAAGAATATTGCACACCCCAGGGAGTTACACTTGGTACTTGTTTTGTATTGCATGATGACGATACAAATTCTACATAAACCAGGTTAGAAAAGTAGAATAATGTCTGAGTCACAATTTAAAGCTTACAAAATAGCAGCTAGAAATTTTCAGACAAGTATCTATTTTTTCATAAAGGAACATTTGGAATGAAAAATTGTGAAAACTATTGTGTGAATCTTACTAAAGTAATTTTTTGTATTTATCATTAATATCAAAAGACATTAATTGGGATAAAGGGCTACAATCTGCACCAAAAATTTTCTATTACTGCTCTCATTTGATTCTTTAGTCTTTTGAAATCAGTTTGAGATTTTTTTTATTATTATTTAATTTTATTTTGAATAAAAGCAGAGCAAGAGGGGCTGGGGAAATGGCTCAGTAGAATAAGCGCTTCCCTGGCAAGTGTAAGGGCCTGAGTTCAATCTCCGTTTCCGCCAAAAAAAAAAAAAAAAAAAAAAAAAAAAAAAAAAAAAAGCAGAGCAAGAACAAAAATCAGAAACAAAGAAAGAAACAGGGCAACACATATGTTACATTTTTTAAATTAATTTTGTTGAGAAGAAAATTTCAATGTGACAGCTTCAAAACTGGTTGGGAGGAGAGTTGCAACAATTAATACATTGCATATTGTTGTCTTTGTAGTAGTCATTCATAGCGCAAGATGTAGATATGATATTCGTCCAAACACTATTATTACAGATCATTCTTATTGAATTAAGAGAAAGTAGCTATATATCTATCCTATTTTGTATATAGAGATACAAAATGGTCCTTCATTTATATCACCTTTTTTTGTTCAGTTTTGTCAGAGATGGGTATTCCATTGCCATCCAAATATTGTAGGTGCATGAATTCAGCAAAATATTCCAATGTAGTCCAGTACTCCCCAATAGTAGTGGGTTATCCGCAAGACTGGCAATGTCTAAATCTGATGACTTGAGCCTCCCACAGCTCAGCATATTAATATGGCTTCACTTTTCATACCGTATTTCAACACTTTTCTGCTGGATGGTTAAGACCAAGATAAAGCAAGACCTAAATTACAAAAAATGCAACTTTTGTATCTGACACGGTCAGTCAAGTCCTCTCAGGACTTATCCCGAAACCTTGTATACTTCATTTTTATCCTTTTCTGTGGATGGTTATGACAAGGTAAAGCAGGACCTAGGCAACAAGAGTTGTAGCTTCTGGGTCTGATAAGGTCAGTGAAATCCCCTCAGGATTTATCCTGAGATCCTGTACCTCAGATTGTAGAACCTTTGTCAGTGTCAGCCATGTGGATGAGTCACAGCCATTGCTTGGCCAATGTGCTCTCTGTGAAAGCCTGAGAGAATGTTTTCTCTCCATGTGACTCTCCTTAGGCACACTCTACATCACCAATCACGTTCCTCTGTGGCCCCATATTCTCCTTGATCAGAAAATTTAGTGACAATTGAGTTACATGATGTTACAGTACAGGTTCTCCTATATCCTGAGTCCTCACTAACCTTGAAAGACTAGGGCAAAAATGTTGGCTGTCCTTGCAGCCCTTATTTTTCTCTAATTTTTGTTCTGAAAACTTAGGTTGCTAACCTTCCAGAAGAGAAGCTTATCATTCCCCTACAACATATGTAACTGGGTTTAACCTCACTATCTATCTGAATATCAAACATCTTAGGTGTAAAATGGAACATCTTAACAAAAATTTACTTGAGATACAGTCTAGCCATAATTGGTATGTCATGACAAGCAGTATGTATTTAGAATCCCAGAATGACAGTCATTCCAAGCATGATCCTGCTGTTACACATTGCTATCTTTAGTGCAGTCACTCAGTTCACATGTCTATATAGTTAGGGTGAGTATCCCACCCAGTTACTGCTAGATTCAATAATTCTAGCTGATAGTTCTCAGGATAATTGCCTTACCCATCTTGTACATATAAATATATGGCTTTGCACCTGTCATTTTTCCTAGCTTTTCTCTTTGCCCTCTTTTCATTGTCTAAATGTCAAGTTCTCACTTTCCTTTTAATTATGTTATACCTTTCTATTTGTATTTCTTCTTTTGAGTTCTTATATTAGGGAGATTATACAATATTTACACACGTGGGTCTGGTTTATTTCACTTATGAGTATATCTTCAAGTGGCATCCACTTAAGTATGAAGGCTTCGAGTTTATCATTTTTTTATATCTGAGTAATATTCCATTGTATAAAACATCACATCTTTTTCATCCATTCTTCAGGTGACAGGCCTGAGATTGGGCTGTTGCAGTTTTTCAAACCAAGAATAGCTGATTAGCAATGCTTGATATATTATCTATTTTATCATCAAACTGTTGTTGCTCTGATTAAGAAACCTTCAATTTTGGAGGAAGAAAATAAACAGATACTTCATTTTCTCTTCCCAATCTCACTGGTTTGAGTAGTTGTTTAGATTATTTTATCTTTACTGCAATCAGCAATGTATCCGCTATTCAAAAAATTAATTTTGTTATGTCATCCAGTAGTAATATACAAAAATAAATTCTACCTAAGCCTTATTGTGGGACCACTGACTAGTACCAACCATGTTTTTGACATATGGTACTTTCTAATGTGTAATTTACTCTTGCCGGGGGACATTTCTGCAAACTATTTGCAGTAGACAGTTACTCAGTGAATAAAAACAAGTTCAAGAAATTTGTCAAAATATATTGTGCTGAAGTAATCTATTTTTAAATATTTTTTTTAATTTCTGGTTTATTTTTCAGTTTTTATTTGTTTGGTTGGCTTTTTGAGAAAGGTTGAACTATACAGTTCAGGCTTTCTGGGGACTCGCTTCATATCCTAGGCTGGCCTCACATTTATGGTGTTGTTCCTGCCTCAGCCTTCCAGCTCCTGGAATTACAGGCATGCACTGCCACCTCTGGTCCATGAATTGACATCTGAGCAGATGAGCTTGAAATTGAGATAGACCATGGTAGAGATGGTGAGGTAAAGGAACCAGAGTATATACACTATAATATTTATTTCCAAAATAGAATAACTTACTTTCTTATTTCTTATCCATATGGCAAAGATTTTAAAGATAATTTCCTTGCTTATTATATGAAAACTCTTAAGCTAAATAATTTTCTTTATAATATTCAGGATATGGACTAATTTTTCAAAGCTATCTTATCTATCTAATTTTCAAATATAACAAAGATAAAAATTTGAAAATATTAAAAATCAAACAAAGAAATATTTAGAAAGCTCTGTTAAAATATGATGCCAGTCTTTTTCAAGCACCAGTTTGAATTTCTGTGAAAAGACATAATACATATATTAAGGATTATTTTAAGCATACTTAAAAATCTAGTCAAGAGAAATATTTGTTGTCAAAAAAGCCTGAAATTTGCTTTTGTATATATTTTATAAATGTTAGCAATTGAGTAATGCATTTGTCTTTTCAAAAATCTTTTAAAGTAATTTTCATGATAATATATAAAATCACATTTTGTTGACTGTAAGCATCTTTTCATAATTATACATATTTGAAATCAGAATGTATTTAAATTATGTAGTTTGCTACTAAAATTTGTAGAGGAATTTTTGTTCTCATAAAAACTGAAAAAAATGTATCTTACAGTTAACCAAGCTCAATTAAATAAGTTTATACAAACATCTAGGCTGAAGCATACAGTGTCTTTTGTTCATCTAATATTCTTTAAATTTAGCTATTAAAATATAAATTTTTAGATCCAAGTTTTATTTATTGATTTTTTTCTTTTTTTTCTTCTCTAAAGAATATTGGTTGATTAAGAAACAAAGGAGTAAAAATTAGAACTTCATGTCATACTATGATTGAGAGCAATGAACCACTGCCTCCTAAGTAAATAACTTTTTGTCTTGGTACATAAAGGGATATACATCTAAGGAAATCAGCATTGGTTGGGAAATATTTAAATTGTAAACCCATGCAGGAGTCATCAAATTAAAAGTTATATCCTGCCTGGTAAATGGATAATTTTTTCCTTATGCTTTTATTATTGTATATGTATTATATTTAATGCATTAAAAAATAGAAATTTTGTTAGTGTAATAGGGAAAGAAACTGTATAAAGACAATTGGTCTTTCCTTTCATATGAATCTATCTGCCTTAGGCTTCTTTGAAATGGCTTGGAGAAGCTGATCCTGGTAATTGTTCTCAGATTCTGAGAGTGACTGGTCTCATCAAGTCACTCCAACTACAGTAGAGTTATGAACATTTAATGTACTCATAGTTGATTTACAGCTAGACACAGATGGAATCTTTTGCTAATGGAAAATTATATGAAATGATGTAGCATCCTAACATTTTGGTTATCAAGAAATACGAGTTTATTCCTTTAAGAAAATAGTCCCTATTGGACAAAAACATACACGATGAGTATTTTTAAAATGAAAGCAAAAATACCTATTTAATGAAAATATAACAAACAAAAAACTAAAAAACAATATAATGATTTTCCTAATCATGGATAAAAATGACTATTAGCTGTGCTTTGTTTTAAGAATCACCATATATCTTATACTGTATATTTTTGTGTAT
>NW_004524823.1:1280296-1282398 GCF_000260255.1 Octodon degus
TTTTTTTTTTTTTTTTTCACTACTTGCACAGCAAGCAAGACTAACCTGGTATAAAATCATGACTTAAATTCAATCGATTTTTATCATCTATTACTAGATGTAAAACTAACAAATTACTCGCAATTGCAATGGCCTAAAAGTGCGACGACATTCATTTTTGCTCGTGTTTGTAATTTTTCAGCCCATGCGGCAACAGTACATGTTCCTGTCACTGGTTGTTGGAGGCTTGAACGCTGTGGCTTGCAATCATCAGAACTCACATACCCGAGTGTCTGCTACTTGACACTGTTTATTACACGGCATTGCTCTCAGAAACCTGGCTATCTTACTTTGACGTGACGGCACAGCTTCTGTGGTGGCTTGGACAGAGTTTAAATTTATTTGCTCTGGCATATGCCAAATGTATAGATGGAGCTGACTTGTGAGTGTGTCTGGGTTCACCGTGGAGAACTGGCCATTGGTCCCTGTCTGGCCCCCACCCGTTTCTGTCCCGCACCCTTCCTCTGCTGTGAGCTTCGTCTGCCATGAACTAAGCATTTCCCTCTGCCACACCATCCTGCATGAGGCTTCTGCCTTGGACCCACAGCCAAGGTCTGAGACTATGACCTAAATTAAGCTTCTTCTCCTTTAAGTTATATGCGTGAGCATAGGTTGTGTATTGTGTCCGGGGACGCTAGAAGTGGCTCACACAGTTGGAGGTGTTAACCTGTGCTATCTAGCATCAGAATCATGGAATATCTTTTCCCTTGATTTCCACCTGTTCAAAGTCAGTTACTACGCTGAGTCTATACTAAAGGATGGAAGTAGCGGGGATCACATTGAAGGTGCGTAGAATGGGACACATAAGGGGGCAAGCATCTTTGGAAAATATAAACTGTCACAAAGTTACATTATTCCATTAATTAAAGTTTGATCTTTCAGCTTATAGAAGGACTATTTATTTATTTTGTATTTTAGGAAAGGGTCTACCAGGTGTTCAGGGTCTCACTACCAGATCAGATTCGTAGTGATCTGCCTGTTTACAGCCTTCCAAGAGCTGGGATTACAGGCGTGCAACACCATGTCCAGTCTCATTCACCATCTCAGCCTGACCCGGGGCCGGGGCTGACATGGCAGTCCCAGGGATTGAAGCGCTGCCCCCTTTGATCCACTGAGCTATTTGGCCATCCCCTAGAAAGACAGTTTATCTTGTTTCAAGCAGTTGGAGTGAGAGAAAGTGTTTCTTTGGAATATACCAATAAAATATTTTGTGCATCAAGTAATAAAGCTGCTTTTTTTTTTTTTTTTTTTTTTTTGGCAGAACTGGGGATTGAATTCAGGCCTTTGCGCTTGCCCAGGAAGCACTTATTCCACTGAGCCATCTCCCCGGCCCCTAAGTCTGCATTTTATAAACAAATTTACTGAGACAAATCAAGGAATTATAAAATCCTTGAAAACTTAGTGAATTTTCCTATCATCTCTCTTGTCTGAATTACATGATAGTTATTGCAGATATATGAGTGCACATACATATAACAAGAAGATTATCATAAGAATAAAATTTAAAAATTCTAACATTCCAAGGTCTACAAGTAAATCAGTTATTGCTATCTGTAAATTAATCTTTCCTTTCACTTTCTGAAATGGTTTACATAAGTATCTTCGGAGCCTGATAATGAAAAAACTTTGATGATAAATTCCTCAGAAATATTCCGTACTGGTAAATCTCTCGTGTTTCTTGTTATCTGTATCTGTGGCAGAAGACTACTTCCATATAAATGAATGAGAGAAAGCATCATAGATTTGTTTTTCCTGCTCCACGTTTTCTTATTTATTTCTAACATTCTGCCTATTTGCCACAAGCTTCCTCACATTTCAAAAACAGCTAGCTGCCTCAGAGAAGCAAACTGTGACTTTTACTTGTGTCCTCAGAGAAAACAAATGGTTTAGTGGATGAGGTGTCCAGAGCAATAAGGAAAACTGGTGCTGTGTATTCCCACCAGGAAAAATAGATCTTCTGAAAATAACTCCCAGCACAATCACAGCAGATCACAGAACTGCACCAAGTTATATGGTTTTCCTGCATATAACTATAAATCTTTTGAAAGAAAAATCAACAGAAT
>NW_004524823.1:1283123-1284395 GCF_000260255.1 Octodon degus
ATCTATTTTACATTTTTGTAAAGTAGATATTTATTTACACTTCTGTTTTCTCACATCAGTGAAACTGTGTTACATTTGTACATAAACGTGGTTTATTTCACTTAAGAGTATGATCTCAAAGTGCATTATTTAGCTAGAAATGTCTTCGATGTCTCTCGCTTTTTTTGTAATTACTATTGAGTTTTAATGTTATACACATTAACTTTCAATTAGCACACTTTGTATTGCACATTCTCTAGTAAGCATTACTATAAGGAAATTAATTCAGAGATTTCCCAGCCGTACAGTCAGTACTCTAATGTGTTTATCGCATGAGTGTGTTTGCAGTGATTCAAGCCCTATGCAAGCTCAGGTCAAGAGCAGACTGTATCTCTAACCCCAAAGGTATCTCACACCCCTGTAGTTTAGATACAAGCAGTCTTAGCACAGCACAGTGGAACTGCAAAAATCACTGTGTAAGCAATTCAAGCAGAGAGGCATTTATATGAAATAGGGAGAAGTAAGTCATCCAAGACTCATGAGCATTTTTTGTTGAAATATTAAAACTTCTTAACTGTCCATTTTAAATAAGAAAATGAAAACATTATTTAGTATACTGCAATTTAACTTATTAGAAAGATTGTGACTTTTTTTATAAAAACTTGTCAAGAATACTCTGAGTGGTGTTTTCCTTCCTTATGCCCTGTCATTTATTTTATGCAGTGAACATTATTTTTTATCCCCCGACAAATTGCCATAATCCTCCAAAAGTGTGGGCCATCTAGTGTTCTATTGTTTTTTAAATAATTTTATTGAGAAACAAATAGCAATAAGACAGTTTAAAACCAATTAGTAGGACAGTTTCAATAATTAATACATTGCATATTATTGTCTTAGTGGTTGTTCACTGTACAAGATACAGACATGATATCCTGTCGACAGACATGATTAGAACAAATCTCTTTATTCACTGAATTAAAAGAATGCAGTTGTGTATCTATCCAACTATTTTGAATATACAGATACAAAATGATCATTCATTTATATCTCCCTTTTTTGTTTAGTTTTGTCAGAGAAGGGTATTCCATTGTCATTTAAATATTGTAAGTATGTGAATTCATCAAAATATTCAAATATAGTCCAGTAGTTCATAATAGTAGTAGGTTTTCTGCAAGACTGGAAATGTCAGAAATTGTTGACTTGAGCATTTTACAGCTCAGCATATTAATATGGCTTTACTTTTTATACCTCGTTTTTATACTTTTCTGCTGGATGGTTAAGACCAAGATAAAG
>NW_004524823.1:1284495-1289419 GCF_000260255.1 Octodon degus
TGGATCTAGCAAAGTGTCTCACCTTATGGGTCTGGATCTATGAAGTTTGAACTCTTCTCGATGTGCCTGTCTTGGTTTGGCTGCTGTGCTCAGCTTGTTCCTGCTACAGCCCATGGAAGTGAACCCACTTTGTGCCTCTGGCAAGATGTTCTGCTCCTGGATTAACTGGGTGGTTCTGGCCCCTAGCCTCTCTTCGGGGACTTCAGCTGCAGAGTTTTACACCTGGACTGGGTCTGGAGGGGTCCCAAGAGCACGGCAGAAGGTCTCACTTGCAAGCCGCACCTGGGCTGGGTCTGGAGGGGTCCAGAGAGCATGGTGAAAGGTCTCATACACTGGGCCTGGGCTTGTTCTGGAGGGGTTCAGAGGAGTCCTGAGAGCATGATGGAAGGTCTCACTCACATGTTAGGCCTGGGCTGGGTCCCTGTTTATTTTTATTTTTATTTTTGTTTCCAGTGAAGTTCTTTCAACTTTTCTTTACATTTTATTTTATTTTAAAGAGTAAAAATAAAAGCAAAAGTAAAAACAAATAACAAAGACAGAAACAGAAATACAGAGTAACATACAATAATACATATGGTACAGATTTTCTTTTTTTATTATATTTTTTATCATTTGCAAGATTGGATAAATAATTGAACATTAATGCTTATTTTCAATAATTTTACTTTCTTTTTTTATTATATTTTTTATCATTTGCAAGATTGGATAAATAATTGAACATTAATGCTTATTTTCAATAATTTTACATAATTTTTTTCTTGAACATTTTACTGTATTTTAAAATTTATTTTAAAGAGTATGATAATAATTAATAACATTAGAATGATACACATTTAGAAGAATGAGATGAGAGGTATACAACTGTGGTTTTTATATTGTACTTTGCTCCCCTCTTTGTATTGCTCAGATTATAGATAACAGCACAGAGTTAGTCAAAGTGAAAATTTTAAACACTAACTTCTACTTTACAAAATTGATGGAAATGGGAATTGTAATCATCTCAGCTATGCTAAATATATATTTGCATGTTTTCCCCCTTACTTTTATTCCTGTCTTTCTCCTTTTCCTTCATTCTTATTGTCTGTTCTTTATATTCAGTTTCTTTCCATTTTAATATGTCTATTACAATTTTCAGATTTTATTAGTTTCAAATTCTTATGATATAGGGAAGGTGAAACTCCCAACCCGACCTGGAAGAGTTCATGTTCTCTAAAACAAAAGAATGAATTTTAGGAACAGATGCAAATTGAGAGTAGAATATTTATTGGGAAAGAAAGCTTCTGTCTGAGAGGTAAAGAAGGAGGGCCCGAGGGGGTTGCCCAAGAAGCCATCTCTTTCAGGTTATTTTTATAGGGCAAAGTTATGTGAGGCTAAGGTGGAAAAAATGGGAACTCAGGTGGATGTGGGGTGGGACAAAACTATGGTCAACCAATGGGATTACAAGCACCGTTGCTCAGGTAAAATTGATTAAGTCTAGGATCAAATGGGGAAGGGAGTCACATAGCAATTGGGCATGAATATAGAACAGGACCTTATCTGGTAGCCATCTGGTAGTAATCAGATTAATGATTCTTCCTGGCTTCCTCAGGGAGATGATCAATCCTAGATGCCAATCTCTAAAGAAGGTCAGCATTTCTTTGATCTTTGGTCTTAGGTCTGGCTCACAGCAGAAGCATCTGTCCTTCCCACAGTTGTAAGGTATCTTGTCTTCTGTGTTATCTCCTTTGAGGGCCTCGCCCTGTCTGACTGCCTATAATACTTTTAACTAACTCAGCTACCTGCAACATTTACACTAGGTACACAATACAATATTAACACATGTGAGCCTGATTAATTTCACTTATGCATATAATTGCTTCCATTTAACTGCAAAGGCCTCAAGTGTGCATTTTGTCATGCCTGAGCCACACTCCATTGTGTAAAATATCACATATTTTTTATCCATTCATCATGTGATGGGCATTTTAGTTGTTTCCAAGACTTGACTGTGACAAATTGTGCAGCACGAACAAGGTTGCACATATATCACTTGTTTGGTTGGTTCTTTCTGTTGTTCTTGGAGTTGTGATCATTTTGATCCCTCTCTAGAAGAATTTAATTTAAATATTCTGTATAGCACTGGTTTGGTTGTCATTAATTTCTTTAGTTGTTCTTTGTCACAGAATTATTTCACTTCTCTATTAAATTTCAAAGAGAGTATTTCAGGTTACATTAGTCTGGGTTGGAATTTGTTTATCTGTGAGAACATGCTCTTCTTGAAAGATGGTTTGTGTTGAAAATTCTGCAGTTATTTTGACAGGCTTTCCTTTAAAAGTAATCATTTATTTTCTTTAGTGGCTTTTAGTATGTTGTTCTTATACTGAATTTCTGGAATTTCAGGGTATAGATTGAATTGCGTTAATATTATTTAGAGTTCTATATGCCTCAGTTACCTGAATGTCAGATTATTTCCCCATATTTGGGAAGTTTTCTGCTATTACTTCTGACCATATGCTTTTTATGACATTCATGTTGCCCCCTTCTCCCTCGTTGGAGCCTG
Source organism: Octodon degus (assembly GCF_000260255.1). Lineage (NCBI taxonomy): Eukaryota > Metazoa > Chordata > Mammalia > Rodentia > Octodontidae > Octodon > Octodon degus. The sequence goes on from NW_004524823.1 coordinate 1,287,035, forward strand.
TTAGTCTCACACTGTTCATCATCTCGCAGTTGTTGAATTTTTTTTTTCCTAAATGCTATTGTATTTAAGAGACTTTTCCTGTCCTGGTCACTACCTGCAACATGTCTTCAAGATCTGAAAGTCTATCTTCAATTTCATTCAAAGTGTTTTGCCAACTTCTGATCAAATTTTAATTTCTATGTAACTTTTTGAATCTGCTTCATGCATTCTATTTCTTTCCTATATTGTTCATTAAAGGTTTCCATCATTTTTCTATTCTCTTCTTTTTTTTTAATCAGTGTCTTCTTTAGACATGCTTAGTAATTCTTTCATTATAGTAATCATTTCTCTTTTTTCTGAGGGATTAGTTCCGGTCTTACTTCCTCTATACCCTTCTGCAATTGCTTTTTTACTTCAGTTGCTATTATTTCAGAGTTTCCAGGTATGTGACTACCTTTTTGTCTATGTTAATGTCTCCTGTCCTGAATTTATTCTGGGTGGGCTTGGAGTGGGCTTGTGTTTTCCATCTTAATTTTGTCATTTTCTATTTCAGAAAGAACTCTGCATTTTGATATTTGTGATACTCTTGTGAAAGTTTGATTGAAGGTATCTGTATCACTGAAATCAAAGTCTCTCTGTAATGCGTCCATTCTTCAGCTATCCCTCCTGTGTCAGAGGTTCTTATTTCACAGTGTCACAAGATTTTTCCTTCCTTAGGAAGGAAAACAGGATATTGGTTTCCATTTGGCACTGTTGTCCATTCTTTTGTATAGAGCTTTGGTGAGTTTGTTAACCAAGGGTCTCCCACTATTTTTACCCAGTGGAGAATATGTGATTTAAACAGATAGAGCATTCTGGTTACAGTAGTGCAGTTAGCAGTGTAATAGCAACAAGTGAAATTTGGAAATTGGTAAAATTTTGGTAACTAGTGGTTATGTATTTTAGACCATAAAATTTATATAGCAAAGCAGATCGTATATTGGGAACTTGTATAGAAACTAGTTCCCCTAAGTTCTGTCTGGGTGTCTCCCTTCATGTCCATGGAGTCTTACAGAGACTCTTGTTCACCCAAGTTATTATCTGAGGCCTTCATACCACAAGGATCATCCTGTATGTCTGGGCCTCAGTCTGGGACCCTCTGGTCCTGGAAGTCTGCATCAGCTTACTGGGACCAGCTGCAGGTCTCAGCCTCTCTGCTGAGAACTATGCCACCAAACTGCCCACCTGGCTGACTTGCCCTTGTCAGGCAGAACTCTACTTTCTAGGCCAAGTTGGTGGGTAGTGATATAGGGGAAAAATGAAACTCCCAATCTGAAAGGTACGTGGGATGAGTTGGTGTTCTCTAAAACCAAAGAATAAATTTTAGAGAAGCAGGGAGATGGCTCAGTAGAATAAGTGCTTGCCTTTTAAGCTCAAGGGCCTGAGTTCAATCTCTGGTTCAGCCAAAAAAAAAAAGAATTTTAGGAACAAATGGAGGTTAAGATCAGAATATATTTATTGGGGGAAAGAAAGCTCCTAAGAGAGGGACAGAAAGGGGACTCCAAAGAATGTGATCCCCAGGAATCTATCTCTTCCAAGGATACTTTTATAGAGTAAAACCATGTGGTGAGGCAGGCCTAAGGTGGTGGAGAACATGGGAACTCCCTTAGGTGGGCATAGGTGGGACAGAACTCTGGTCAACCAATGAGATTACAAGCACCATTGCTTGGGAAAAATTGATTAAATACAGTACCAAATGGGGAAGTGAGTTGCACAACAAGCAGGCATGAATACAGGACTGGGTCTTTTCCTGTTGGGGGCTGGGTTAGTGACTCATTTGGGCTCTTTTAAGGTGATTGATACTAGATTGAATATCAATCACTGATGCCCATCCCTAGGGAAGTATGTATGTAGCTGTATTTGTTTCCTCTTTTGTCTTGAGGTCTGGTCCATGCAGGTGTGTCTGCTCTTTGAAATTAGGAAGTCACCTTGTCTTCCATATTGTTTCTTTGAGGGTCTAGCCCTGTCTGTCTGCCTATAATATTTCTATCTAATTCAGTGGCCTACAAAGGCAGGGCTGAACTAACTCCTCCAACCCGAGGATTCACCTCAGTTTCTCTGTGCTGCCCAGTAATGCCCACTGGGCTGAATTCTGCTGGCTGGGTTGAACTCATACTGTATTTTTTTTTAAACTACAGCTTATTCTTAATGATTTACATGTATAATGATACAATGGCAGATTCTACATGGCAAAACATCTTTAATTATTTCTTGACTCAATATGTATTGTTTGACTTTTCTTTATGTTTCTGAATTTTACACTATTTAAAATGAGTCTAGGGGCCCAGGGAGATGGCTCAGTAGAATAAGCACTTCCCTGGCAAGTGCAAGGGCCTGAGTTCAAACCCTGGTTCAAAAAAAAAAAAA
>NW_004524823.1:1289519-1303311 GCF_000260255.1 Octodon degus
TGTGACTCTCCTTAGGCACACTCTACATCATCTATCACTTTCCTCTGTGGCCCCATAATCTCCTTGATCAGAAAATTTGGGACACAGCTGAGTTACATTACAATACAGTATTGGTTCTCCTGTGTCCTGAGTCTTCACTGACCTTGAAAGGCTAGGGCCAAAATGTTGGCTGTCCTTGCAGCTCTTCTTTTTCTCTAATTTTTGGTCTGCAAACTTAGGTTGTTAACCCTCAAGAAGAGAAGCTTATTATTTTTGCCCTACAACATATGCAGTTGAGCTTAACCTCACTATCTGTCTTAGACATAACATGGAACATGTTATTTTTCATCAAGTATTAATATGTTAAACATTGAGTCCCTACAAAATATGTAGAAAAGAATTAAAATTAAAAAATATTTTAAAAATAGGAATAAACAATTACATATTTTTTACACAGAAATTTAGAAATCTAACTATGTACAGCAGTGTAGCAGGACAGTCCTGTGATATTTTTTTTTCTTGTCTCTTGTTTTCATTTATTACCCTTTTTCTTTTAAACAAACACTTACTTGAGAGACAGTATGGCAGTAATTGGCAAGCAGTACGTATTTAGAAGACCAGAATGACAGACGTCCCAAGTATGACCCTACTATTACACACTGCTTTCTTCAGTGCAGTTGCTTAGTTCACAGGTATCAGCATATAGTTAGTCAGGGTGAGAATCCTACCAATTAATTGTTAGTTTCAAAAACTTGCTGAAGATTCTCAGGATCATTACTTTAACCATCTTGTGCATAGAAATTTATGGCTTCACTCCTATCATGTTCAATAGTCTTTTCTTGAGGAACAACTATAAAAATTATTTTGCCACATTGTGTATTTCCCTTCCCTCTGTTGGTGTTTTTTCTTGTGGTACAAAAGCTTTATGGGAAGATGAGATCCCAGTTGTTGATTCCTCCTTCATTATTTTTTTCCCTTTATTTTCTTTCACTTGTCTAATTGCTCTGGCTAATATTTCCTTGACTATAACAAGACTGGTGACAGTGGATATCCTTGTCTTTTTCCAATTTAGAGTGAAAGCTTTCAGTTAGTTTTTACTGTTTTTGATTGTTGCTGGATCTCACTATGCAACTCGGACTCATGGTGATCCTCCTTCTTCCAGCCTCCCCACTGGGATTCCAATTGTGCACCACTATGCGCAGATTCTGGTTTACTCAGCCAGCCCTGGGAGTAGGGCTGGCATAGTGTGTGGTGCCAGGGATGTAACTGCAATCCCTGCACTTGCCTAAGCTTGCCTGAGCAGGTGCTTTAGTCCACTGAGTTATATCACTGTCTCCTAAGCTTTCAATTTTGCCCATGTAATATGATATTGGCTGTTGATTTATCACAGATAGACTTTTATTAGCAAAAGATCAAGACTGTCTTCTAATTTCCTGGAGGGTTTTTGTCATGAATGGCTATTGGACTTGGCGAAATGATGTTTTCTATACCTACTGAGATAATTATATAGTTCTTTACTTTGATATGGTGAATTAGATTTATTGATTTTTGTGTGTTGAACCGTCCTTGCAATCTGGTATGAATTCCACTTAATCATAGTATATAATCTTTTCGATCATTTGCTGTTTCCTGTTTGCCAGTATCTTATTGAGAATGTTTTGCATCATAGTTAATATTCTCATCTCATAATCATTTGATTAACAGTATAATTCCAACTTTAACAATAACACCCTTTTGACAAACCATCTAATGTATATTTTTTGGTGATAAAGATGTAGAAACTTTTGAAAGTCTATTACATGACTAGCTCAAAGGTAAGAGTCTTACCTGTACTTCTTTATGGAAAAAGTGAGAGGCTTTTGAAAATGACTTTCTGCATGAGTAATAGAAGATAATTCATGATAGCAAATGTTTCACAAATAAATATACATCAAGTGAAAAGCTACTGCATAAATTATAACTGTGTGATTGAGCATGAAACAGCTTAGAAAATGATAACTTATGGTAATTGTTAGTCATCTTTAACCATATCAACTTGATTTGTGGTAATCTATAATTTAAATTTAGCAAACTTGATTACAATAAATAATCTTCCATTATTATGACTTTACCCATGGTCTCAAGTACTTTTCTCCCACCACTGGGACAAAAAAAACCTAACACCCAAAATTAAGGAAGGAAAGGTTTATTTAGTTCACAGTTAATGGAGTGTTTAGTCCATACTCAGCTTACTTTTGTGAACTTAACTGTCATGGTAACTGTGTGAAAAACCTTTTAATCATTATACTAACAAGGAAATTGAGATTAATAGAGTTAAATCAACTTTTCTTTATTCTGCATCTCTTCAAAAGAGAAGTAAACATTTTCTTTCTTATTTCCAAATATATATTTTACATTTTGGTTGTTATTTAACCTTTTGAGTTTCAGGAAATAAAGTAGAATTGAGGAGGAAGGGAGAGAATAGAAGGGAAAATGTGTAAACAAAACTTTTATAAAAAAGGAAGGGAATAAGAGTAGAAGGGAGAAGGAAGGGGATAAAAGAATCAATATACATTATCTATAGATACATATTCCCTATGATGAATAAGGTTACTATGTGTATCTAATTTTATTGGTAATTTACTAATTAACATTTAAATTAATTTTAAATGTTAATTTAGTTAAAAAAGAAGCAAAAAAATAGTTGTTACAAATGAATGTACCTCATTTTTTGATTCTCTCAGAGGGTAGTGACTTCTTATGTTACTATTTAGAGAATCTCAAGACCACTCATAACTGACATGTACTTCAGACTTTGGGACTTCTAAAATGCTCTTAAGTACTGTGAGGCGGGGCCGGGCAGGTGACTCAGTAGAATAAGCGCTTCCCTGGCAAGTGCAAGGACCTGAGTTTAATCCCTGGTTCCACAAAAATAAAATAGAACAAAATAAATAAATAAATAAATAAATAAATAAATAAATAAAATACTGTGAGAAGCATTCACAGAATTTAGAAAACAAAAATCTATTCTATTCACAAGGCAAGCAGGAGAGAGGACAGGCACATAGGGCAAGGCGCAAGCACAGACTTTCTAGTGACCTTCTCCCACTAGAGTACTGCCAACAATATCTGCTTCACTCAGTGAGAATGTGTGAGGGCCGGGGATATAGCTCAGCAGCATAAATGCCAGCCTGGCAAGCGAAAGTTTCCAAATTTGACCCCGGGACTCACACCCCCCCCAAAAAAAGTGCCAGTAATAATATGCAGCAATATGTATAGAGTATAACCAACCAGATATACTCCTCTGAGTCTTATTACCTAGACTTCAAATTAGATCTTATTATATATACATGGCTAAGCAATCTCTTGTTTGACTTTAAGTTTTAAAACTAAAGTAAGCCAAAATCAAGTAGTCTTGGAGATGTCCCCATAAATTACATTGTTAATATCGATCATTGAGCATTACCAAATTCCACAGGTAAATAAAGATACTATTGAGAGGTAAGAGATAGCAAAGATTTTGAGATCGCCTCCTATGTGTAAAGGGCAATGGCTAGGACTCTATGTGATCAGGATCAATCTAAAAGTAAAACTTCACCAAAGTTCTGACACAATAGGCAATGTGTAGAAATTTTGTAAGTGTTTTATATGTCTCAATAATTAAACAACATAACATTATATGATTTCCAACAGGGAAATTTAATACTTCCATTTTCACCATAAATAAAATCTTTGATCAATGTGTTTTGCCAATAATTTACAAAAATTATTTTTATACTTCATCTTCAATTGTGTAGCAACGATGAAAATAATTAGAAAAGAACATTAGAACGTCACTAAACAAAATAATAGGAATTCAACCATGGTTGTTGTATTTCATGTTATGGTCATCAAATTAGTTGTTCAGTATTATCAGATTTTTTTCTTTCCTTTAAAATTTTTAGCTAATAATTTTTAAATAAAACCTAGTAAAAACTAGAGTAAAGGCAATTAAAATTAAATTTCTCAAAAAGTTTCTAGCTGTATGCTTTTTTTCAGTTAGAAAAGCTCTCATCTCCTGTCTCTGGTGCCTATTGAACTCTCCGTGCTCTCAAACACTACTTTTCTTGATGGCTTTCACAACATGGTGATCCTGAGGCAGGGTTTCTATCCCACAGGGCCAGGCGGTGGGCCAGAAACCAAAAGCATACACTCAGAGCCAGGAAGGAGACTATTATAGGGTCATCTGTATTCTTCCTGGTTGACAAAACTGAATTTCTCAAAAGTGAGTATTAATTTTATTCTAAAATGAGTTAATACCTCAGTTGAATGACTTTTAGGTATGCATGATGAGCAGGAAAACAGAAAACTAAAAACTATAAATCCTAGTTTGACATTTTGGAAGAAGTCTTTATAGATGTATTAAATTTGGAATATTGTCCTTACTAACTTCTTTCTTCCTACAAAAATTTGACCATGAACATTTTATCTTCAAAATTATACACTGCTATATTAGTGCGAATATGTTCTTGTTCATTGAAGTAAACAATTGGGTGCGCTATCCTTGACTATATAAAGTATGTTCTGATTAAATAATACTTCTATCCCACAGACATATAAATTTTAAAGAGAATGAAGAAGATTGCCTAAATAAATCAGGGTGTAACAAATGCCATTTTTAAGCAGACAGTAAAGGCAAAGTGCAATAAATTTGTGCTGTTATCTTTAAAACTGTTTTATCTTCTTGTTAAATGATTATTATTGAAAGTAATAGTGAATGAAAATATTAAGTTTATGAAACTATCACTGTATGCATACACTTATATGCTTCATATGTTTATGACATATTTTATTTTATGCTAGAATCATTAGTTTTAATACTCAAGACCCATTTATTTTCTGCCTATCTCCTTTATGATTACTCAGTAATAGAAAATGTTGTGTTCCTGTTTATTTGAGCTGTGAAAAAAGTAATTACTTTGGAGATGGGGAAATGTGAGAGAGATTTTTGGACAGAATGGAGATAAACTTGCTTTTACCAACGTCGTATTACATCAAGTAATTTGACATCACACAGTTCACACGGATAATGAATGTTGATTCATTTTGACATATATGTCTGGCTGGAATATCATCTATAATGTGTGTCATTTTGCCTCTCAAATGTGATGGAGCAACTTGCTTTTTTGAGAGTAGAAAATGTGCTTTGTTAGCTTGATCATACACAGGATATCATTCCTCAAAAGATTATCAAAAGAGACACTGAGTTTACTACAATAAATTATCCTAATACATCAGAGACATTTGCTGTTTGGGCAGAGAAGTGAAAGTGCTCATATTAAATAAGAAACACTTCAAGATTCATATTACTTATAAGCTTCAAATCCTTAATTAATTTTATTTTAATTTTATGAGGAAAAGTCATGTAATAAATAAAAAGACACTATAGATCCTCCTCATGAGGTCTGTACTCTATGAATAATTTGTCTTTAAAAATATGATGATAAGTCTGCAGAATCTCCATGTTTCCATCTAATTTGTAATGTTAAGAGCTTCTTTATCATGCCTACATTTGGTACTATGAATAACTACTACAAAGACAACAATATACAATGAATTAATTATTGTAACTGTCCTACTAACCTGTTTTGAAACTGTCTCATTGATATTTCTTTATCAATAAAATTAATTTAAAAAGAAAGAAATGAAGCTTCAGACCCATATAAGGGGTTTAGAAAGAAGACTTCTGCCGCACAATTCAGAGCTTTTAGACAGAGTTCATTTTTATATTAAAAGTCATGTTTCATCATTCAAAAATTACTCAATTAATTTAATTTTTATTTATAATGCTTTAGAAGTATCGCAGGTGCTTATGCTGCTGAGCCATCTCTCTATCACTTTTATTTCACTTTAAATTAGTATTTTTTTCTGAAACATGAATTGATTGTATTCATTGTGTCTTCTACTCCTTGATATTTTGTTACTTATCTCCTAGTAACAATTACAGGATTAGAGTCCTTTAAATTAGTACATTCTTTTTAGCTCAGTCCTGTATAGGTTGGAGATCAGAGTAATGCTACCTTCCAGAAATGAGTTGATAGCACTCTTACCTTTTCTATTTTGTGTGAGAGTTTGGTGAGTATTTGATGTTAACTCTTCCCTGAAGCTGTGATAGAATTCTGTTGTAACTGTGTCTGGTATCGGGTTTCTCTTAGTTCATGGAGTTTTTATTTCATTGCCTACTATTGGTCTACTTAGGGTTTTTACATCTTCTTGATTTAACTTGGTAATTTATATGTGTCTAGAATTCCTTCATTTCATATATAGGTTGTCCAAGATACAGTTTTCAAAATAGTTTCTAATAATCATCTGGATGTAGGTAGTTTCCATTTTTATTTCAATGCTTTCATTTCTAATTTCATTGATATGAGATTTTTCTTTACCTCTGTTGGTAAATTTTGTTGTTTATCCAGCCTTTCAAAGAAATCACTTCACAGGCTTTTGGCTAAGATCAAGTGTAGTATCTGTTGTTATCAGTTAGAAGAACTTATTATTTAATTCATTGATCTTTCGTATTTCTTCAGTTTCTATTTCATTGATTTACACTCTTATTTTTATTCTTTATCAGTCTATGTCTTTTCCTTTTACTAGTTCTCGGCTTGGACTTCTCTTCTTTCAGTTTTGTTTTTTTAATTGCGTGCATGTTTTAGAACATTGAGATGCATCATTATGATATTTATTTGATATTCTATTTTTAGTATGACTTTTGTAAAAGTTTATAAAGTTCATAACAGTTTTATAAAGTTTATTTTTGTACTCTTTATACTTTAAAAGCAATTATTTTTTATTGCAGTCTTGAGTATTGAACCAGGCCTTTCACACTGAGCTATATTCCCAGACCTTTTAAAATTTCTTCTGCTTTGTTTTGAAATAGGATCTGCTAAGTGGCTAAGTTGCTCAGGCTGGGCCCAAAATTGTGATGATCCTATCTAGTCCTCCCAGAGTACAAAGATTATAGGTCTGCTGAGCCCTTCCTGCAGGTGCAATGATCTAAAAAGCATCATATGGACTTAATCTGTCTCTCACACTTTTGATTCTGTTATGGTAATGTCTGGTCCCAGATTGGAGTTCTTCCTTTAGTTTATATTCAGAAATGAATAAAATACCTACAGGAGCGCAATGACCAGAACAGAGCCACATCAGTCTCAGTCAATACGAGGCAAGTGAAGTCAAATATATTCAATACCACAGTATGACCTAACAGGTAAAATGGGCTACGTGGCCTATTGAATAGTTCTGATTTTATTTGTTGTGTCTTTCACAAAGGGGAAGAATCATGAGAACAAATCTTTGGTGTGTTTTGTTTCTCTATTAACATCAGAAACTAGAACAGGGTCCAGCGTTTGATTAGTCCTCAGTAAATATTTGCACTATGAATGGATAAATAAATGGATATACTTGTTTCTGACAAATACAATCACACTTAATTAAAACTATCATAAGTACCATGGCTTTTAAATTCAATTTTCATAACACAGAGCTGAGAGCTTCAAATGTAGTATGTGATTCATACCAATTTTCTGAATATAATTAAACTGATATTTACCATCAGTGTCAAAGGATAAGGAATTTTAAACATGTTTTTGAACTATTAATGACTTTCTAAAGTGATATGAATTTTAATCTCTTTACAGATAGTGAATATATATTGTAATTGACTTAAGCTATCTATTGTTGATTTGAATATTAATAAGTTCCCTGTAGACATCTATCCAAGAGACGATGAACTCTAAGTCTTATTAGACAGTAACAATTAAGATGAAATTTGATCCACAGTTTCAACAAAGATGTTCTGAATTTATTTTATTCAGTCACCAGACAAGATGATATGGACATAATGAAAAAGATTACTATAAATGTATATATGATATAAGTCCTTATATTTGAACTGGTATATGCAGTAGAAACTTTCTTTTGATTCATGAATTATCTTGATTTTTTATTGTACCAAACCTGCGCTGAGAAATCACATGGTGGCCATGCCTGTAATCCCAGCACTGGGAAGGCTGAGACAGAAGTATCACTATGAGGCTAAGCTGTGTCATGGGACCCTGTACCAAGTGCATAAAAAAGAATAAGAAGAAAATATTGCAAAATAATAGAAGCACAAATTTTACATACTGATAGTGATGACAGAGCAGATGAAAAGTAAAAGTAGTACATTAATCAACCTTTCCCAGAATCCTCCTCGCTTCTATATTACCCACTCTAGAATTTAAAAACACAGGGACATTGCTTTCTGGAAAGCAATGATAAACATTCAACGTTTTTATACTGAATGGTATGGAAGTTAAGAGACAAAATTAAAGTTCATGGCGTGGTTGTGCCACACTAGTCAATGAATATTGAGTTGACTAAAACTTGTAAATACTTTTGTTATCATATTTCTGTCAATCACAAGGAATTTTCATATTATGACATTAACAAACAGAACCTAAATTTATGTTGAAATATGAAGGGGCCAGAGTAACCATCCTGTCATAATTTCCATTGCTACAAAGCGGAGATATTTAAAAATATCAATTTATTAACTCAGCATCTTTTTCAGGATAATAGTTTGACTGAGATTAGCTGTGTAATTCACAGTGGGTTCAAACCTAATTGCTCCTGCCTTCCATGTGCTGGTGGCTTAGCAGAGGCTGCATGGCCTAAAGGATGTCAGTCTTGACTTAGCAGCTCATGTGGGTTCTGCCTGTCAGTCTGTCTGTCTCCGTCTATGTCTCTGTCTCTGTCTCTTCCTCTCTCTGTGTTTCTCTCTCTTCTGATGTCTCATCCTCCAAAAGGTTAACCCAGACTTCTTTATCTAGAAGTCTAAAGTCAGCAACAAAGCAGTAATGAAAGCCTTGTTAGACTCCACAATAAGGATATCTTCGACATTAGCTTTGTAAGAGCAACTATAAAAGCCAACTCAAAGTTAAAAAATGAGGGATGGCAAGATATCTAGGCAGTCTGAGTGCCTGCCTGGCAAGCACAAGGACCTGAATTAGATCCCTGGTACCACATGCTGTACCAGCCCGAAGCAGGGCATGGTGGCACACACCTGTAATCCCAGATCTGGGAAGACTGAGACAGGAGGATCACTAGGAGTCCAATTTGCATAGCTAGTCCTTATACAAAATAAAATCATCATCATCATCATCATCATCATCATCATCATCATCATCAAACTGAATTTATTTATTTATTTTTGTGCAGGGTCTCACTATGAAGCTCGGACTTGTAGTGATCCTCCTGGCTGCCTCCCTAGTGCTGGGATTACAGGCATGTGCGACCACACCCAGACTCCATCACCTGCTCAGTGTACCTGGGGGTGGGGCCCATGAGGCATGTGGTGCCAGGGATCAAACCCTGACCCCTGAGCTTACCTAAGCAAGCGCTTAGTCCACTGAGCTATACTGCTGGCCCTTATAAAACTGAATTTATGAATAGTTTCAATTCATAAAAAAAAAAACCTATTGGTGGCTTATCAGTTACACAGTCTACCTAGGGAAGCATAGGGTAAGGGAGAAAGAAAGACAGAGTGACATATTTCAAATTTCCTGGGGGTGGTGACTTGGAAAGTCAATGCCTCAGGATCGGAGGACAATGGTACTCTGAGCTAGCCCCTGTTCACTGGGTGCACATATGATTGGAGGGATCATCAGGTGACTCCGCAGGCCATGGCAATCTTCTACTGAGAAAATCTCACAGTGAGAATCACTCAGGGAGCAGTGGCCACCTAATGATAATGAGGATCTCAAGGTAGATGAGGACATGGTCAGATATGTCAGCTTACTAAGGAGTTTGCTGTTTCCCCAAGGGGAAACTTTATTTTTATTACTACTCAGTGTTCAAGGAAATGGGATGTCTTCAACTGGTGGATCTTGTCCTGGGATGTCACAGCATTATGGGACCCTGGATGGCTCAACGGTGATGCACATGGAGTTGTTTCTGCACACCATAGTCAGCTTGCATGGTAAGATGGCTAGCCTCAGGCAAGCTCTAATCACAATTTAATTATCAAATGATTTTCCTCCAAAATTTATATAAAATAACTCTCAACAAGAATCCAGATAAAGAACAGAAAATGTAAGGGAACTACACTAACAGACATAAACCATTAAGATAAAACTCCAGTTGTTACATTATATATTGGCAAGAACAAAAAATGAGGTTAGAGTAACAGGGTAGACTGTGTGGAAAAAGAAATACGTGATTAATAACAAAGATGAAAGTAAGTAAGAGGAGACATGACACTGACTCTTTGGATTTATCTTCATTTTAGAATTTTTTTTTTTTAAGCAGGGTCTCACTATGCAACTTGGACTCGCAGTGATCCTCCTGATTTCTGCCTCTCTAATGCTGGGGTTTCAGGCGTGCACCACCACACCCAGACTCCATCATCAGCTCAGTGTGCCTGGGGGTGGGACCAGTGTGGCATGTGGTGCCAGAGATCAAACCCTGGACCCTGCATTTACCTAAGCAAGTACTTAGTCTGCTGAGCTATATCGTCATCCCTTTATTTTAGGTTTTTATTTTGTACTTTGTTTTAAGGTACAATATGCTGTATGATAGATATCCTCTTTCAATACTCCATTTACTATTTGTTTTAGTATTCATCATATTTACTGTCATATCTAATGTTCCATTTAATTTTTTCTTTTTATTCATAACAAAGTGTTAAGCATTGAGCTATCTTAGATTGAAATTGAATAAAGACAGTAGAAATGTATAATCTTCAAAGAATTAGTAATGCATAATCACAAAGACTGAAATTTTCATTGGTAACAAAGTATATGTAGTCTCAAATGTGTTCCTTGAAAGTTCTCACTAAAGGCAAGTTGAAAATTAATAACTATGTAAGAAATTAGACACTGGCTACACCAGATGGTCAAAATTATTATCATAGGTGCAAGACAGGAACACTGGAAGCTTCCAGCAGTCAAGCGCTGAGAACACAATGCTCCCTTTATACTGTGTTGGCTGTGGCTACATAGTGAGTCCAACAGTGGACAAAGCCATCCTGACGATTATTTGGTAACATAAGTGATACATATTTTTCAAAAATCATCAGTGCAATGACAGACAAAAGCTGAATTACTGTTCCTAATAAAAGAAAAAATGAACAACAAAAAAAAGTTAACCAAATGTAACTACATAAATGTAAAGGTATTATTTGGCTCACAGGAAAAAAGTGGAATATGGATTGTAGCTTATATAATAAAGAATATATGCAAGCTATCTGAGACTTTTGTAGTTAAGTTGACAGACTCATAAGACACCTAAAGGTCATGTTTGGCATCACTGTAATCAAGAATCACAGGTTTGGAACCACAGCTTGCTGGAACAAGTACGTAAGACACAGTTCTCAAAGAGTCCTTGTGGTAGCCCAAATCGTAAAGCCATGGGCAACTTACCATGATGCAAAGGCAGATTGCTTAAAACTCTGGGCCCCACACGTACACAGCTTTATACTACAACTCTATAAGGTGAGTTTTTAGAGCTCCACCAAGGACATGACAGCTATAGGAAAAAACACCTTGAGAGTAATTCCCAGTAAGTTTATAATAAAGTATGCTTGTGATTTACAGGCTATTTTCTTCAAACAAAATTATGATTTGAATGGTTGTCTTCTCAAAAGGTCATGCTGAGGATTAGTAACACAGCGGCAGTATTAGAAGACGGGACGTTGGGAGAAGATGGGTCATTAACAATCTCCCCCCACTGTGGTATTAGTGATATTACAAATGGACATGTATGACCCCTCCTGCTCTCGTTGTCTTTTACTATAGGTTGCTCCAGAAAGGTGTGAACTTCTCAACACCTATCAAAAACGTATGTTTCTTACACATTATTTAATCTCATGTATTCTGTGAGGGCTGTACCAGTAAACCAAGAAAATCAAGTTAACACAGTTCACATTTGAGCATTTATCAGCTCAAGAGAAACTACGCTAAAGAATTAACTGAAACCAAGGTTTTATACATGAAGACAGATTTTTACTAAGCCCTTGATCATGGAAATAAATTACCAGAAGGTTTGTAAAAATAATAATCATTATGTAGGTTTAGGCTTTTGTAGACAGTGAGAATGCAAAGCACAATACTAACAGTTTGTGAATCTGGAGTCTGTAAGACTCACCTTTGTTGCTTTGTGTCTTTCCTTTAAGTTCAGTAAGATTTCAAAATATACATTTAAAAGTTGGAACATCAGAGCAGAAAGAAGTAAATATTATAATTTGAAACAATACTCTGTTACTTTGAAAGGCATTATTTTTGACATTTTTTCAAAGTTTCCCAGATATGATATTTAAAATTTTAAACAAAAAGTCTCTCTTTATTGTCAAAGAACCTCTACAATGTGCATCTTCTCTGGAGTCTTTAAAAGCCTCCATCTTTTAAAAAATCATCCATAAATAGTGAAATATAATCCAGTCTATGTAGAATATTGGCATTCAAACAATGCATCATATTCTTTAAAATAATTTGTTTCTTTTTATTTATAGTGAATGAATATAGTAAATAAGAGCCACATTTAATTGTACAGATAGTAAAAAGGCATATTCTTATTAATAATCTTGTTACCTAATTGATGCATCCTCCTTTTCAAACTTAACTGCCTGAAATGTATAGATCATTTGAAATTCAAGTTATGGTCCTTACAGTATTCAACTTCATGTTTCATCCATGAAAGTCTGGATTACCCTTAAAGCCATGAACAAAAATGGGAATAAAAGTTTACTATGAAATAAGAAAGTTCTTCATCAATGGATAATCATGAATTAGAGGAAACAATTTTATTGATGTATTTCTGTACTATTTTCTGGTCATATATAATGAAAAGAGGTATATGTTGGAAGCCACTGAAGCTAGGAAATAGATCAAATGTGTGTAGGCAGGACTAGGCCCCAGAACCTAAAGCAAACAAGCTATCTCAGTCCTGAAATGATCATCCTGTCTGGTTAAGGTCAGCTATCATCACTAGGCAACCTTGTTTCACATTTTACTAATTTTGAAAAAATGTAAATAAATGACCATTTTGTTTTCAAAAAATAAAAGAAAGAAAGAAAGAAAAAATATATGTATACACGAGATAGTTATAATAGGTATATAGCTACTTTCTTTTGGTTTATTGAGAAGAAACATTTGTACTAACATTATTTAGCCAAAATATGATGTCTGCATCTTTTACTCTGAGTAACTATTATGAAGACAACAATATGCAATATATTAATTATTATAAACATCCTACTAACCTGTTTTGAAACTGTTACTTTGCTATTTTATCTTTTTTTCTCAATAAAATGAATAAAAACTAAAATAAACATGGTATATCAAAGAAATAAATGTGATAGTACAAAATATAATATTTAAATTTAATCACTAAGATTCAATTAATAACCATGTTTAGATCCCTTTGATCATGAAAAATGAGTTAAGGTAATAATTGGCCTTTAGAGTCTTCAAGATATATCCTTAGAAATTACTTCAGTAAACATTATTTGTTTTTATATGATGCTCAACTTCAATTGAAGACCTACCATATATGAAGCAAGCCCCAACCAAACTGAAATACACCCTAAACTCCTTCAGTAAACATTCTCTGAGGCATGTAGTACACTACAAAAGGAATTATTTAGAAGAAATCGAGAATCTTTCTTCATTATGTGTCCTTATTCTGGTTTTAGTGATAAGAAAAGCTAAGGTAGACATAAAGTATAACCAAACAGGAAAATACGTATTTTTTATTTTATTTTATTTATTTTATTTATTTTTTTGTGGAACCAGGAATTGAACTCAGGCCCTTGTGCTTGCCA
>NW_004524823.1:1303411-1304221 GCF_000260255.1 Octodon degus
TTATTTTATTTTATTTATTTTATTTATTTTTTTGTGGAACCAGGAATTGAACTCAGGCCCTTGTGCTTGCCAGGGAAGCACTTATTCTACTCAGCCATCTACTTGGCCTTGTATTTTTTCAAATAGAGGATAATATTTCTACATTATTATGCATATTTTTTATTTTAGCAATGCAAATTCTATACCGTTACATAACATAATGCATATTAAGATCTAAATGATCTTCCCAATGCATGGTGAAAGCATTAATTCTAACCTTTAACTTGTACCTACTTCTTTTCGATTCATGTAGTTTGACACTTCCTCGATGAGATGAAGATTCATGCCGATAGTCATTTCAGTAAGCCAGAGACACTTTCTGGGTAGTTATATTTAAGTGCAATTGAATTCAATATTTTGCAGTTATTTAAAAAATATTAATCGTTATTTCAACAAATACATTTTTACCATGAATAGCCATAATAGTGACATCATCTCATCTTTGTAAGACATTTCAAAATGTCACTATCATAAATATTGTTGGTTGTTAACCTTACATCAGTCATGTACTGCAAATTATTATTACCATACTATGGATGAAAATATTAGATTCTTGACCTGCTCAGACTTGCTCTTAGAAATAGGTAAGAAATTATGTCTTACATTTTAAATGGACAGGGCCATATATTTCTCCCTTCACCAAAAGTTAATGATTTTTTTTTCCCAAAAAATCTTTGTGGAACAAGAAGATGAGTAATAAGCTGTTTTATTTTTGTCAACATAAGGTGTTTGGGAAAAAATAACCATTGTCATAAGATTAAGTTTTGGTAA
>NW_004524823.1:1306181-1307044 GCF_000260255.1 Octodon degus
CAGCCACTTGGACACAGTGAAAGCCCACACAAAAGCTGCTTCTACAAAACTTTACAAGTATGCAATGGTATGTCGGCTGAGCACAAGGCTCTAGGTATTAAGGGAAAGGAAAGAAGTTCCTAAAAATATGGGGTTTGATCTTTAACCCACCTATAAGATGCCTGGGTGCTTTGATTTCTTTACACAAGTACATTGAATTGTATTAAATTATCTTATAAAATTTTGCATGCTTTAAATTCAATGGTAATTATATCCATAGGAAAATGAATTGATAAAATTTTTAAAAAAGAAGGTAGACTATTGCTATAACATATACCCTAAAGAATCCTAAAAGCAGCCACAATGCTTTGCTGGATTCATGTCGTTTCTGCTCACTTACTACACCCCTGACTCATTTGGGGATATTTGGACAGATATTCAGATCTTTGCCAAATAAGGTTGTTATAAACATTCCCAAATCAAGGAAACTTCTCTGAAATAGAGTGATCACATACTTGTCTCTAGAAAACCACTTTCAACATCAGCAAACCTCTCGCAATAACTAAAAGAGAAGCTAGCATTGCGATGAGGCGGGCTGCTTTCATCTCGTTAAACTTTTGGTCACTGTTTTAATCATGGCCTTCTGTTGTTGGTTATTATAAAATCACAGCATTCTGACATTTCAAGAGCTACCATCTGTTTTTCTACAGGGAGAATCCAGCTTACAATAAAACTCAGACTCCAGATGTTCCACAAGTATTCCCCATGTTTCTTTCTTAGGCTGACTTGCCAATAAGAATATTGTGGAGGGCATCCTTATTTATTATGCTTGCTTGCTGCTACAATACTTTTAAGAAAAAATTCTTAACTGGAATGAATGAACC
>NW_004524823.1:1307211-1307808 GCF_000260255.1 Octodon degus
TCTTTCATCACATCATAATTTAATAACATGATGTTTGAAAAGGAAAAACAAGTGATCCCAGGAGTGATAAGTGAGATTGTTTCATAAAATCACTTTCCTGACAGAAATGCATTTTAAAAAGTGTTTCAAGAGAATTACTTAAAATGTTGAATTTTCCAACAATTAGCTACCACTATTTGTGGTAGCTAAACATGGGTACACATACATCACTGTCCTACAATGTTTTTAATTCTTCTACAAAGATACCCAAAAATGGACTAGCTGGGTCAAATGGGACCTCTAATCCTAGTTTATTGAGGAACCCACACAATGATTTTCGAATATTTGTACCAGTCTACACTCCCACCAAAGGTGGAGAAGAATTCCTTTTCCCCACAGCATCTCTAGCATTTGTTATTTTGTTATTTGATTTCTTGATAAAAGCATCATTTCTCAAGTGAGCTAGAATGTTAGTATTTAATTTACACAAATTAAATACAAATTATTTTAATTTGTATCTGAAATGACCAATAATGTTACACATACATATAGAGATAGATAGATATAGATATAAATATAGAGACAGAGATAGATAGATAGATAGATAGATAGATAGAT
>NW_004524823.1:1309358-1313487 GCF_000260255.1 Octodon degus
GGTCTGTGGAATTGCTTGAAATCTGAAATAAAGTTCATGTAAACCAGAGTGAAAATGGGACTGAGGCCACATCAATCACTGTACCTTTGTAAATAATACAAGCGAATAATTGTTTTTTTTGTGAAAAGTAAAATTGAATACATTTCTCTGTCACTGTATGATTATTTCTATGTATTCTATTTGTAGATTAAAGATTAAATGATTATTTAAATAAAGAAATATAATAATACACAAAAAAACTACTGAACAAAATTCTACTGCAAAGCAGACTTCCATTAAACACATGAAAGAATATTGCTATGATAAGACTGTTGAAAGCATTGCTTTGCTTGACTATAAGATTAAAAAATGTAAGGAAAGATAATGTATTTTAAATTTCTTATAGTTCCAAATACACAATGCATATGAGTTAATGTACTAAGAATAATATTTTAAAAATTCAAATTTCACTAAAAGCTTCACTTTTTCACAAATTAAGAAAAATTAACAAGATGAAAAATAAATTTTTATGACCAAAATATTAGATAATGCTTGTAGAAACAAACAAGTACATACAAATTTAAACAAGTACACTCATGAATTAAAACCAATTAAAATATATGTCAACAGATCAGATCCACTTGTGGACATTAAGTAAAATTAATGGTGTTAATTATGGCAATTGGATAAAAAATAGATCTTGTTAGCAGAAAATAAAGTTATTTATAAGATCTGCTGTAACTATTTGTAACAATTCGTAATTGGAACAAATTAATAAAATGTATTAAAACATAAAATATTCATAATCTGAGAATTGCTACTTTTAAAAGTTGTCATATCGATCAATATAGTTTTAATCATAATAAGATTTTTCATTTTAATATTACTGGTACTAGCAAGATCTTATCCACAGAAAATTTACCTCAATAATGTTTTCAGTAATAATACTTTAGTAGTTAAATCTACAGAGCTTTAATTACCTTAAAAATAAACTATGTAGGTAAAAATAACAGTAAGTTTGGAACAGCTCTGCAAAGCCAACAGTATGGTGATTTTTTAGTATAATGTATTTCACTGGGAAAAAGTTCTAAAAAATTCCAGGAATATATCACAAAATAAATAACATTGTGTAATTTATAAATTATAACATATTTTTATGTATGCACTACAAATATAAAATTATAGCACATGCTATTTTTAATAATCAGAAATTAACTAATTAACTTGAAAAAAGAAGTGAAAGGAATTTGAACCATTTCACTATTCCACTGTACATTAAACAATGCAGTGTGTTTCCACAGTAAGAAAAGAGCTATTCATATTATAATTGGTTTAAATAGTAGATGCCCTTCTCGCAAAGTTATAAACATCTTAAATTAGGGATCATATTAATATATATGAATATAAACCAAAGCATCAAGTGATTTATTAACATTGGAAATAATAATTCCATTATAATAATTGAATAATTATTAATGTAAATAATTCCATTACAAATTATTTCCATGAAATGTAACCTGAGATGCTTTGGTAAGCATTTAATAATAATATTTTAAAACCACTAGTAATTTTCCTAAAGAGTCTCTATGATATAAATGTATTCTTTATATATCTGAAAATATATTAAATGCTTTTCTTACTTTAAGATATTATTTTAGCATACAATATTGGTTGGAAAATTATCTCTCTTTGGACACAAAGAGAAGACATTACTTCTTCAACTCTCAAATACCCAACCTGAAGATATTTTGGGAATTCTCTTGATATGATCTGTTTATATTGGTTCATTTGGCCTTGTTAGTGTATATTTCTTAGTTTAGAATATTTTCTTTATTTCGAGTATTTTGATTTTTTTTATTGTGTACCTTAGCTTATTATCTTCTTTCCATCTTAATTTTTTTAAGAAGCCAGGAAATAGCTAGGTGCCTAAAACCTAGATATTAGTCTATCTGATATAATTTTATTTATTTTTAAAACTATTTGTTGCTTAAACATATACCTATTAACTCCTTTTACTCCCTTCGTCAGAATGGTGGATAAAATCTGCAAAGTATAGATCTTGGAATGAATTCCTCAAAAAGATATTTTATAAATTGTCATGGCAAATTCGGCGTGAAACATTTACCATCAAATACCCAAAGCCTGATGCGTTCGGCAGTCAGGTGGACAGTGGCAGCAGCCCCTGCGCCCTGCCCCTCTGCTCCGGCCACAGGACTCCTGCAGAACCTCCGCAGACTCCAAGCTCAGACTGTCAGCCAGCGCCGAGCCACCTCGCCATGAGCTCTGAATCTGCGTGTTATGCGAAGCCACAATCACCTTGCTTTCTTTTTCTGTCTTTTTTTAGAGGTACTCCTGTCTTCTACGTGCAAGATTTCAAAAGCCTCGCATTGTATGCTTTTCCTCACAATAGAAGTTGATTTCTTATCAAGAAAAAAAAAAGTTCTTCAATTTATAAGGTTCAAAGCTTCACTAGTTTCCTCAAGCTCTAACTTGACCGACATACTCTGTTTTCACTGTTTACGGTCAGTTTAAAAAGTCAGTTTCTGTGTTCTTAAATTGGAAAAAACAAGTCGGGCAGCTCTTCCGGGACTTATTTTTTAATTTTTTTTCTTCTATTTCAAATATTCATTTGGCTGGCCAAGACCAAATATACTTGACGGATAAAACTGAAGCAGGACACGTAGGATGAACATGTAACAAAATAGGAGCACAGAAGGATAATGCGGAATTAATGTGCTTAGTACTGTATGGAAAAAATGAAAACAATTGTAAAATAACTTATGGCAATATAACCACAAACTTTATCATAAGACTTTCAAAATATTTAAAAATGTTTTTGACTTGAAAGTGTTCTTCCCATTTGATTATTTCAATGATTAAGTTTAGTGTAACCACAAAGCACCTGGTATGTACCTTTTCACAGTGCTCTATATTAAAAACCCATCAGTGAGGGCGGGCCAAATAACTCAGTGGATTAAAGCTCCTGCAAACCCACGCAAGGGCCAGAGGCTCTACCAAGATTTTTTTTAAAATATCATTCCTACATGTTTTTCAAATATTTTTCCACCGTTGTTTTCTTTTAACATGGTAAGGATCATGTTTCTTTAAATATTATGAAACAGCACAAGGGCTGGGGTTCATCCCAGCTTGCCTCCCCCCACCAGGGGGGTGTCACTCAGAAGGCAACTGAGACTGGGCGTGGTGGCCTGTGCCTGCAATCCCAGATCTTTGGGAGGCTGTAAACAGGTGGATTACTATGAATCGGATCTATTAGTGAGACCCTGAACACCTTGTAGACCCCTAAAATACAAAAAAAAAAAAAAAAATCAACACCTACTCCCAATGCTATAACTTGAACAGGTGCAGCTTGTACTCAATTTTTAATTGATAACTCAGCGCAGTTTTGCCCCAAATTCTTCCTGCATACGTGAGTTGATAATTTCAATTTTGAGATCTGAGACTGAGTCTCACTATGGGTTTCAGGCTGGTCTCTGAGTCAGTCCGTCTTACTGCCTCAGCCTCCGAAGTTCTATGATTATAGACATGTCATTGCTAATTCTGAAGCTTGAGTTTGTCTGTAGTCATATTTCTGGCTAAAAGAGGAGGTATTGCATTTTAAATTTGCTTATAAACCCATTCATTCACTGAATAATCATTAAGCATCTACTGAAAATAGTTACATGCTTTAAATGTGTTTTAGATTTTGTTTATACATCATATATACATAAATACACATAAACCTTAAAATGTATGTATGAATGCAAACACAAAGCTATGATAATTCAAATGTAAGAGTTAAATAAAATATATCTTTTCCTATATATGCACAAACAATTTTGTGATAGCCCATTCATATATATATATGTATAGTACATACATAATTTTCTATATTTCATCTATATATGGAAATAAACTTTAAAGAAATATTGTCTTAAAATATAAGCTATTCATAACATTTGGGTAGAAATCTGGAATTGTAGGTTGATGTTGCCTAGTGCAAAGACATAGGAATATGTAAACTGTTGCATAATTGCTGGATGGTAGTAGAAATAAAAGCACTTGCATCTATCTGATTCAAATGCTATGCTGTCCCAGGGTGGAATTCATGTAAATTAAAAGAGATTTTATTCTGAGTAGCAGTTTTTAAAGA
>NW_004524823.1:1314152-1328594 GCF_000260255.1 Octodon degus
TCTGAGCAGGCAGCTATAAAGCCTCTGATCAAGCAACTTCTTTCTTTCATGAGATATTTCAACTTTTATTTTAAGCAGAAAGCTCTATTTAAAAATTATGTTTCAGGACACACACCAAAGATGTTTCTTAGTAGTTTGTATTCGCTAAACCTTGAATCCAATACTTCAGCTCTAGTAACTATTAATCTATCTCTATGCACAGATTTAACTCCAAATGAAAGATGAGCTTTCAAGGTTTCATAAAGTCAACAAGACAGAGGAAGAACTAATTGAGACACATTATTCCAAGTACGTGACTTATCAGGGAATGTTATCAAATAAACAATATAGCCAGCAGGTAAAAAAAAAATCAACCTAGGTTTTTAAAAATGTCTATCCCCAAGGTGGGAGAAGAAGTTATAGTAATTTTAGTTTTAAAAATATTTTTCATAATCTAAGACACAAATTAAAGGAAGTGAATGATTATAAAATTGAGAGAAATAATCATCTACTATACAAAAGCATAGTTCAGTCTCTGTACAGATGCAGCAATCTGCACTAGTATCTCCTTCTGTACATAACTAAAGAAAATAGTTTGAGGGTCCTGAAACCTTTAGAGTTTTCCTTGATATAATACTGCATAGATACATAAGCAAGAAAGCATTTGAATAATCCACTAGAAGAAAAAAGAGACAAAGATGAATTCTATCAAATTCATCATCTTTTGTTGCTGTAAATATATGAATATCATGGGGTGATTATTAGCTGAGCTGAACTGATAAAAATCTTTGCTAAAATCCAAGCACAATTTTGATCTCTCAATAAAGGTTTTTTAAAAACCTCAACAAAACACACATGGAAATCACAAAGGTACTCACTAATCTACAGTGCTGTAGTTTCATCCTGTTCATATGAACCAGAAAGGTGTCAGTTCCTAACAGTAGAAGTCCCCCTTGTTTGTATTGCCACATCACCACCTCTTCTGGTCCCAGAGCTCTAGTGTGAGCACCTTCTTGCCTCTAGGAGCTGACATAAGCAAAAGACTAAAGTCTTAAAGTTTCAGGAAGCTGCAGAAACCAATACACATGTTCATGCTTGACAATCTAAAACATAACCATGTTTTGAAATGTCTCTGTGAACTTCTGGGCCACAAGTCAAAGAGGCTTTTAAATAAATGACATCAGCTAGGGGAAAGTGATATGGATACATAGTCCTAAATTGTTTCTCAAAGTCATGATCTTTGCTGGCAATTCAAATCATAACTGCTGGTTTCTTTCTGGACTCCTGTGGCTGCAGGCAAAATTACGCTGCCAGGGGCCTGGTGGAGTCGTGCCGTACTGGGACTTGAGCATATACTCTACTGCTTAAATACTAACTGAAATTACTGTTCCACATCTTAAATATTTTCTGTATTTTTCTCTACTTTCACAGCCATTTTTTAAATTTTTCACTACAGAAATAAAGTCTATTTGGAAAGAAAAACAAATAAAGGCTGGTTCTCTGTGCACTGGACAGTAAATTTGTTAATTATATGGTGCTTTAGTTATTGTCCCACGTCAACACTCAGCAATTTTGCACTCTGTTTATTAACTTTTCCCAGGTGACTAGAGAACCTCTTCTGAATCATCCTTTAGTGCTCATGCGAAGTACAGTCATGTGTTCAAGTTCTCCACTGTCCTCTGATTAGTTTTCTGTATTACCTTTGCTTCTCAACTACCTGTTGTATGACTAATAGGGACAATTAGGTGGGATCTAGCCTACAGAATAAAGGTTCCATCCCTAGGCCCATGACCTATGCCCTCTAACAAGGCAGAAATTCATCAAGAGCTAAAGTTCAGCTTCCATCCTGACTTGCAGGGAGATTCACTAGTAGAAGGAGCTTCCATGAAAATATTTTCATTTTTACTTTGCCAGAGTCATTTTAAAGTGCAAGGGCAAGGAATACAGGCAAAACAAGAAGAGAGGGGAAGGGCTCTATGTGGGAAATGTGGTGAATTCTAACATGTATTGTGTCTTTCTCAATTTTGTCTCCAATCCAAACACTTCCCAAGTTTTGGCTTGAATTGATATTCAACTCATAAATATCAGTGCTTCATTTTCTTAAGATGAGAACTAATGACTTCAATAATACAGTAATTGATGTAAAGCAGAAATAACTGTCATTAGCCAGTAAGATTAGATTGTGATATACCCATTCCAAATGAGAGAGAAAAACTACACCCTTCAAAAGAAGAAGACTTATTTTAAGTGACATTTTCCTTTTGCAAATAAAATCTTTTGTCCAAATGATCATGATCCTGTGGGTTGATACCTACAATACAAACATGTGCCAGATATCTTTTCTGAGGTAAGTTTCTTGCAGCTACTTAGGGAATCTTTCCCAGTGATTTAGTCACAACATGGGAAATGACTTCCTACTGTGGAATAATGTTGGACTAAATCTTTGAAGATGCTTGCCAGGTTCTACAGCTTTCACTAAAGCTCTGTGGTGTAGCACCTGGTTTTTAAACAGGAGTGTTACTTTTGACTATCGAATTGTTCTTGGAAATTAGGGGTGTTTTACTTTAATGAGTCCATAAATACCTTGGAGAATAATTATATGAATTTTGAAAAAAAAAAACTACTGCATATAATTGTCACAGAATCTTTCTTCATAGGAACCTAGACTGTCGTTTCATGGTCCATGGCTTTATATATTTGATTAGATCTGAAAATTGGATTAAAGCACCCAAATTTTCTGTATGATGATGGTGTTAGCTATAGATTTTTGGAAAAACAATTTCAGTGAAATCAAGCTCTAGGCAGCTCTGCATATCTTCCACCTATAAGAACACAGTGACTTCTTAGCTATCTGTTGATTATGCCTGTTGGTTGTCACCTTACACCATGACACCGATGCATACATCTTGCTTTCAGTGAATACCTGCTTCTGTTCAACTTTCACCCTTTCAGAAGCCCATCATACATATAGCTACTGAAATTCCAACTTACAAAGCAACACATTTCACTATAAGCCATGTTCTAAAGGTAGTTTTACAGGGATTCTAAAATGCATCAGTTTTCTCTCTCCAGTGAATTTCCTATTTCTCTAGTCCTTTGGAACCTTTGAAGAAATAAAATCAGATTCAGTAGTGAGTTCTTTCATATTGAAGAATAACTGTTCATAAGCTTTCTGGCGTCTTTCTTAATACTATACCAAAGAATTTCCACTAAGCCCACCTTATTTATTATAACCATTTCTTATATCCAAAATTCAGTGAGTCAATGCATTATATTCTTAAGTCTGATTTGCAGTACTTATGCTGGAACATTAAGTTCCATCTCATGAGTACACATTTCCTTTCCATTCTAACCCAGAGATCTTACATTGAGCATTGCTGGTACATGTAAATTAAGCCTCCTAGCTTATACTAATATATATATATATATATATATATATATATATATATATATATATAGTTTTTCCTTCAGGTGAGACACCAGTGTTTCTCTTCTGGTTTTGCTAAGACTTGACACAGATTCAAAGTTTATAAAGACAGTATGATAAAAGTAAGTCAGTAAGAAAAATAGAACCTTCAAGAAGTGTCATTTTGTAAGTAGGGGTTAAGTTAAAAGGAAATTATCTTAATTATACTACAGGATAAAAGAAAATTTGATACATTGAGTTTCCTAGAATTTTCTCCCAAACTATTCTGGATTTTCATCCAACAATACATTATTTTCCCATTGTTGATAACAATGACCTGTTGAGGTTACATCCTTAGTGTCAACTGTGTTTGTGTTACCTTAGCAATTAAATTGTGGTAACAGTTGACCCATTATCTTAGGTGATGGCTATAGAAAAATAGTTTTATAGGTTCAGAGTTATGAGAGCGAAAAAAAAATTTTTTTGATACAGGGTCTCACCATGTAGTCCGGCTGAACTCACAATGAAGCTCAGGCAGGCCTCCAACCCATGGTGATCCTCCCATCTAAGCCTCCCGAATGCTGGGATTACAGGTGTGTGCCACCATACTCAGTCTCATCAGATATGTTTTATCTTAGTATTTTGAAGATTTTTAAAAAATTTATTCAGTATCTAAAGAGAAGTATGCTATAATTCTCATGTTTGTTTCTCTATATTTATATTTTTAGCCGGCTTTAATTTTTTGTTGGTGCAATGATTATCTTTGTTTTTGTTTTTTATATTGCCAGATGTTTTTATAGAATAATATAAAATGACATAAATAATGGTGAGCATCACATGAGGTTTGTAATAATTCAGTAAGACACTATACTGGATTGGAACTCACTATAACTATGGTTACTCTCAAGGCTGTGTAACACTCAATTGTTGTAGGGTAGTATTGCACTTAAAATGGAATTTAGGTTCCTTTGCTAATCCTCAGTTTTCTCTATTCTTGAGATTTAGTCTTTTGCAATGGAATTCAAGGAGAATATTTGCTTCTCACACCTTCCCTTGCTGTGCTTGGTGATTATTTTACCCAGTGTCTCATCGCCATCTGTGAGCTTAGCGTTATTTGAAGTTTGGATCAACTTGGACTTGTGGCCTCCTCAACCATCTTGCTCTTCTGTTCCTCTTAGGTGGAGGAAGCATGCTGTATTTATTTATATGTGGGGGAATTTATTTATTTGGGGGGTTTTGGGTATTTTGTCTTTCCTCAGCTGCAATTAGCTTTAGTTAATGACATAAAGGCATGAGTTTTGTCTCCTTTCTCCTAAATATTATAGCTATTTTTTTCAATAGTAGAAATGGAAGAGATAGATCGAGAAGCTGCTACTCTTTCTCTAGGCCATTAGCAGGAGAAAAACTATCAATATTCTCACTACCCACAATATTTATAACAGATTATTTATATTATAATTTTAGTTTATGTAAAAACATTTGTATTTTTATTATGAGAGAAATCAAAATACACATGAGCTTCATCTTTTTTTTTTTTTTTTTTTTTTTTTGTGGAACCAGGGATTGAACTCAGGCCCTTGAGCTTGCCAGGGAAGCGCTTACTCCACTGAGCCATCTCCTTGGACCCTGAGCTTCATCATTTGAGGAATATATCGTATCTTATGGATATTTCACTTTCCCTGTGAAAAAATTAAAAGTCTATGATACTATGAATCAATAGTATGATAAGAGATAATCCTAAATATTTGTAACATTCATCTATTCCTTAACAACAAATCCAACCAAACACTTTATTCATTTTATATAACTTTGAAAAAAGGCATACAAGTCTCCTGAATCTTATTTGTAGTTTAAAAAAAGGGAGGGCATTTTAGGACATTGCTATGAGTAATTTTAATCTAAAATTTTACTTGTTCCAAAATTCTTTTCCTTATTTTAATTCACAGTTTCTTGAATTTGATGCTTATTGTAAAATATTCCTTCATATTATTTCTACTCATGAAAAGCTTTCATTAACTACAAGTATATACTTAAAATGTAATTATGTTTTATTCATTTCCTTGAGAAACTCAAGTTAAATATAATTAAAATTTCTAATTATATTTCCTACTCCACATGATTATTATATACCCTTAGGAATACTTGATCTGTCCTAGTCCCTGAGCCATTACTGAATATCCTGCCACATATTAAATAATACTAATCTCCTTAAAATATATTAGTATTATAATACAGTATCTTATAGTATGAAAAATAAGGGATATCTTAGTAGTTATAGACATAAATATAAGTTAATGATCACAAACAATATATGCACCACTAACAAAATGCACACTAAAATCTAATTTAATAAAATATGCTGTGTAAGTTATCACATGACATTAAATGCTTTTAGATTTAGCCCATAATATGATACATGCATAAGTTAGGTAAATTCACATTTCAGAGAATGGAATTGCAGAAATATAGCTATTAATAAATGATGTCAGTCCCAGATATTGTTCAAAAGTTACGAATTACTTGCCCAAATCTACAGAAAATAGTTTAACATTGTGTTATTTTGTTAATATTTTTTTTTTCATTTCCTAATCTGTGTGGCAATTACAGGAGATCCCAGTGTTTAGGGCCAATTTCTTATTTATAAATAAGTGCTCCTTTGATGCAAATTTTATGAGCTGGCTGCTATGGAAGTACATGGGAGTATCCTAAATGATACCAGCTGTCCTTATTTGAAAAAGTATTTTCCTTTTAGCAAGTTTATTCTGACTTTCAGTCTACTTTTTTTCATCTCATATGTGATAAACACAGTAAAACGAATTCTGAGAAATCATGACTGTACATACACAAATACCATAATAAGAGAAAAACACTGAAAACAATATTTTGGGAAATACATAAAAATAATTGAGGTTCACATGCAGTGAAGTTTTGGTCATGTGTCAGGGAAAATATGCCATGTCAAGATACACAGATCATTATAGGCAGGGTGTTTCCTTTCAAGGATCTCAGGGCTTAATGGTCCTATTACCAATTTTTGTTTGAGGACTCTAAGAATATCAAAAACTGGTTCAGTTAAAACGGTGTCCTCAGCATGTGTTTGAAACCAGCAGTTGATTGGTGGGATTCTCACCCTTACTAACTATATATGCTGATACCTGTGAGCTAAGCAACTGCACTGAAGATAGCAATGTGTAATAGTAGGGTCATGCTTGGAACGCCTGTCATTCTGGTCTTCTAATTACGTGCTGTTTGTAATGACATACCAATTACTGCTATACTGTCTCTCAAGCAAATGTTTGTTTTTAAAAAAAGGTAATAAATGAAAACAAGAGACAAAAAAAAGTCACAGGACTGTCCTGATACAAGGCATATGTGGTTAGACTTCTAAATTTCTGTGTAAAAATATGTAAATGCTTATTCTTATTTTTTAAAATTTTTTTATCTTTTTAAAAAAAAGTGTCCTTGTTATTGTTACCTTTCTTCAAAATTTGAAAGGTACTATACCTCTCTAATCTTTCTACTAATTAAAAAAGGAAAGGGAGCAAATACAAGGGCCTAAGTTCAATCCCCATTTCCGAAAAAAAAAAAGAGAGAGAGAGAGAAAGTAAAAAGTAAGTGAAAGTATTTGGTGTAAATCATGATAAATTACATATACTCACCAGGACCAAAGAAATACATTGTCTTTCATCTTCTTAAGTGGTAAAAATTTTCTCAAAATATTTACAAAGTCACTAAGCAAAGTACATTTATAAAAAGATAAAGTAGTGGTTCGCCATTCATATGACTTGGAAATTGATATAAACTTGGTTAACCCTGCATTATTAGGAAAAATAATATTTAGCCAAATAAGTGAATTCGAGTTCCATCAAAATCACTCTATAAAATGTGATATGACAGGTAATTTTTATCTGCTAAAATTGTAATCATAATTTACTCTGTTCTGAAAGGGCTGGCCAAATAGCTCAGTGGATTAAAGCACCTGCAAGCAGGCACAGGGGCCAGGGGTTCAATCCCCAGGCCTGCTGTGCCAGCCCTGCCCCTGAGGCAGGCTGAGACAGTGATTGAGACTAGGCATGGTGGCTCACGCCTGTAATCCCAACACTTGGAAGGCTCTAAACAGAAGAATCACTACAAGTCCAATCTGGTAATGAGACCTACAACACCCTGTAGACCCTGCCCCAACCCCCCCAAAAAACTTGATCTGTTCCGATTGTGAGATTACCAATATGAATATATCTACACCAATATAAAATACAAAGGTGTTCAAAACTTAACCATGACAATATGACTTATCTATTATAGGAATAATATCAATATTGTCTTTATATTGTCAAATGACGATGGCAAATAGTTTTCAAGCAAATATTGCTAAACTCTCAGGCATAGACTGACTAATGTGACCTGTGATGGACTCACTTGATTTTAATCATTGTCTCAGACCTGATTTTAGAGAGATGTATACAAACTGTAAAGATGCCTATGAACATCCTAACAATGTGAGACATTAACATCATCATAACATATGAAAAGATATGTAAAGGTACCTTGGACCAGACTGAAGACAGACCTAATACTCGAACCACTTTAAATGCATAACTCTTCTATATTGCATTTATGATACTCCTTACAGAGAGGGAAAAATAACATTTTGGGGGAAGTGAGATCATCAATCTTGACATTAAAAAATAATTGTCTTTTGTGTGACTCTACATGCAGCTGTCTGTAGACATATGTTAGTAATCATAAATTCTGAAAAGACTTGAATAGTACGTGTAAGGGCAAAAAGAGATGGTGCGTGTTTCCTTGACATTGGTCACCCACTCAGAAATATATATATATATATATATATATATATTATGAATTTTAATATATTAATTTTTATAAGTAGTTCCTTGAATCCACATCATATAAACACTATAAACACCAGCTACCATTCTACTACTGCATGTTTTGTGTTGAGAATAGATAGATGCTAACCCAATATTTATCTCTTTGACCATCTGAGGTCTGTGTATGGCCTTTCTCCTAGGCTTTACAAGTTTTAGTTTAATATTACAGAATAAAATGCCTGAGTCATATATGCAAGAGTTTAAAAATATATTGTTTTGAGAATCAAATACTTTGTGTAAGCCAAAGATACTATTGTGTAGACATGGTGGGAACTGACATCATGTGAACTCCTGAGTTTTAGTTCCTTCTCTGGTAAAAATATGATAAACAATGCACTATTCCAAGTAATCTGCCACATTTGTGTGTCAAAATAAATATAGTTCTGTTATTTGAAACTATAAAAAGCCTTATTCATTCAGAGAAACTAAATCAGTCAATGGTAAATTAGTACCAAACCACATAAAAATAATTAAAAATTTGTTCTATTTTTGATTATTTGTCATAATGTAGGAAATGATTCTGTATATCTGGGTGAATATTTATGTCAAAGAAACTTAAAATTACATATTTAATTCCATTTGCTCTCAAAGCAAATGAGTGGTTATACCATCAAATGTAATAAAATGAGAACAAATATTATTAATAAATAATACAGACAAATTTATCAAGATGCAAGACGGAAAGTAGGAAATGTTTTACATTTTAATAATAGAATTGTACAAAAGGCACAAAATAGCTCTGGATGCATATTTTTTGATATTACCATGAAGATATAGAAAATGTTTTTTTAAAAGAATTTGAAGATTTAGCTCAATGTTCATAAATCTCCTCTACACATTAGTAACATGTATTCACTTCACTGCGATTTCATTTACATATAGTAAGATGCTCAGCAGTGGCAAAGATAAATTGTTTGCTAAGTTGCACACACGAAACTCAGGAAAAACAACAAGATATAGGGATGAAGGCGTGGGCTTGTAGGAAGACTGCCGGATCGTAGGTGCAGCTCCACCCCATATCACCTACACAGCCGGAGGAGTTACTGACATCTCTCTGATTTGGGCTTTTAATCTATAATGATGGGAGCACAGAAAGTTCCTGGGGAAGTCTATATTCCTCATGTCATTATTTCTTAGCATAAATGAGTTAACATAAAGTACTTACTCACATTCAATATTTAATGTCAGCTTCATTTTTAGTATCAGATTCAGAATCTTGAGTTTCATCCACCTTGCTGCAAATGATGAGATGTTATTATGTTGTTGCTGAATATTATTCCATCACGTGTACATACAACATTTTCTACTTTCATTCATCAGTTGATAGACACTTAGGTTGATTCCATGTCTTAGATATTATGAGTAATGTTACAATAA
The DNA here is from genome assembly GCF_000260255.1 of Octodon degus. Classification (NCBI taxonomy): domain Eukaryota; kingdom Metazoa; phylum Chordata; class Mammalia; order Rodentia; family Octodontidae; genus Octodon; species Octodon degus. The sequence continues at coordinate 1,323,804 of NW_004524823.1, forward strand.
ACATGGGAGTGGAAGTATAGGTATCTATTTGATAAGTTAATTCTACGAATTGCTATGAGTATAGACCTTGTAGTGAGACAGCAGATCATATGGCAGTTCCACTTTCAGGTATTTTTTATGAACTTCCATATTATTTTCCATTTGGTCACACAAATTTAAATTTACATCAGCAGTACATAATTATTTGCCTTTCATCTGCATTTTATTCAGTGCTCGTGCTTTTATTTTTACTTTTCTACATTTATGATATATCTATTCATACAGGGGTGGAGAATTAGACTGTGGTTTTACTGATATTCCACTCACTCTGAGTATAAACAGCATTTTTGAAAGCACTTATTCACACATATTGATGGGGCATATATGAAGGAGTTTTCTACATGCAGTGTGCACTGTTTAATCCAGCCCTGGCCCTACCCTTCTCAATTGCTACAGTTTACTATTTCATATTAAGGTTGAGTGGTTTCACTTCTCTATGCAAAACAAAATATGTGGTACTTGGTTTGCTGTGTCTTGCTTCACCTAATGAGATGACTGCATTTCCATCCTTTTGGCTTCAAATGACAAGGTTTCATTGTTCTTCATGGTTGAGTGTCAGCCCTTTGTGTAAATGTACAAATTATTTTTTCTTTATAATTTTATTGAGAAACAAATAGCAATGAGACAGTTTCAAATCAAATTGGTAGGACAGTTCCAATAATTAACACATTGCATACTGTCTTCCTAGTGGTTATTTGTTGTACAAGATGCAGACATGATATCCTATTTATAAACACTATTAGAGCAAATCCCTCTATTCATTGAATTCAGAATGTAGCTATATATCTATCCTAACCATTTTGAATACACAGATACAAAATGGTCTTCATCTATATACCCTTTTTTTTGGGTTTAGTTCTGTCATTTAAATATTATAGGTGTGTGAACTCAGAAAAATATTCCAAAATAGTCCAGTAGTCCATGATAGTTTTGGGTCTTCCACTTGACTGGTAATGTCAGAAGTTGTTGACCTGAGTCCCCTACAGCTCAACATAACAACATGGCTTTACATCTCATACTTTGTCTTTATACTTTTCTGCTGGATGGTTAAGACTAAGATAAAACAAGACCTATGTAACAAGACTTGTAGCTTTTGTATCTGATAAGGTCAGTGAAATCCCCTCAGGATTTATCCTAAGACCCTGTACCTCACTTTGCAGATCCTTTGTCAGTGTCAGTCATGTGGATGAGTCATGGCCATTGCTTGGTCAATTTGCTCTCTGTGAAAGCCTGAGCAAATAATTTTTTTAAAGACATCTAAACTCATACCAAACCCTACTCATTGAGGACATTGCCCAAATAAACATTCGTGTGTGTGTAACTCTGCTGTGGTGATTTCATTTTCTCTGAACATATCACAAGAAATAAGAGAGCTAAATGTTAAGATAAATTTGTTTTGAGATTTTTAGGTATCTCCATGTGATTCTCTAAAATTGTTTTACTATATTTTATTACCACCAACACAGAGTTCCTTTTGCTTCTTCCTCCTGAACAGCATGCTTTCTACCATTCTTTTTGTTTTCTTGTTCATTTTTGAGACCAACTCCTTCACTAGGATGAGATATTTCTTGTAGTTTGATTTGTAATTTCTTTTTTAAAGACATAAAAATTAATAAAAAATACATAATTTCAAAAGAATATGATAGGATACTAACAATAGTTAATTAATAATTACATTGCATGTTGTTATCTTCAAAGTAGTTTCTCAGCTTACAAGACATAGGCATGCAAAACTGATCAAACAATGTAAACACTATTGCTTTAGTAATAGCTAATATTGGAAACAAAAAAAAGTAAATATTGGAAACAACCCAAATGATCATCAAATGAAAAATGAACAAAAATAAGTGATATTTTTATATAACGGGATACTACTCAACTATATAGAAAGATAAACTTGAGACTTTTATAGATAGATGCAACTAGAGATCATAATCATAAATGAAATAAACCAGATTAGCATGTATAAACTTTGTAGTGACTCCCTAGTGTGAAAAACAAGGAGGAATATATATGATCCAAAAGATACAATAGATTATATATATATATATATATATATATATATATATTTGTATAATTATATTTATATATGATATATATGATAGCTATGTTAGCTAATATAAGTGTACTATTGGGCTGGGCAGGTAGCTCAGTGGTCTAAGTGCCAATCTGACAAGTGCAAGGACCCAGGTTTTATCCTCAGTACTGCATGACATATGGGCCCTGCGGGTGCTGGCCCTGCGCGGTGCTGGCCTTGTGTGGTGCTGGCCCTAGGCCACTGAAACCCAGCCTGGTGGTGCATTCCTATAATCCCAGTGCTGAGGAGGCTAAGACATGAAGATTACTACATGTCCGAGCTGAGTAGCCAGACCCTGTACCAAATAAATAAACAAATCTTTAAAAATAACTGCACTACTGGCTTGTACTTACCTAAGGGCTATTGAAGTTTATCTTTCTCAGGTACTTGTTGGCCACTTAAAATCTTCTCTCTAGAAGGAGTCTATTCAGAGTCAGCGATGCTGCTCCACTCCACGGCCTATAAGGGCTGAGCATGGCCTTCCGTGCTGCAAACCAACCAGCAAATAAAAGTGCTTTTATAAGCTTTGCAGATTTATACTTGGATTACTGTTTGTTATTTGTATTTAAATTGTTTAAGTTTCCTCCATAGTCTGGCTATTGTTCCCTTGTGAGATGAGTAGTTTCAAAATGTTTTCTATTTTTATGGTGCCATTCGTATGGTGCCTCTATTAACATGTGTTTTTCTTTTACTTTGAGCAGTGTTCTTAGTTTGATATATCTGTTCTGTCTTTTTATTTTACTATATGCACTTTTGGATTTTAATACAAAAAATTCACCTATACTGATGTGCTGAAGTGTTTCCCTCATGCTTTCTTTTATTAATTTCAGCTCTTACATTTGATTCATTTAAGTTTACTTTGTATATGATGAGAGGTATAGGTCTAGTTTCATTGTAAGCACATGAATATCCAGTTCTTATAGCACAGTTTTCTGTCCTTTCTCCAATGTATGTTCCTCCCCGCTTTTTCCAAGTGACATTTCTACAGATAGCCAGAAGTGAGGAATAACATTCAACATGATGAACTGACTACAATAAATATGATAAAAAGAATTACTGTCTCTGATAATTTTGTTTTCCCAGAGAGGGATCTATACTCACATATGGTTCAGTCATTGGTGACTGATAGTTTAATTAATAAAATACCAACAGATTTTAATTTGTGTTCTCTGTATTTGCCATCACCTTTTCATTTATATTTTCGTGGTATTAGAAAACGTCAATACTTCTCACAGCTTTGATTCATCACTGTTTTATTAGAACAATAGTAAATGTAATAAAGGAATCTTGTGAATGTCAATTAGAGTTGCCATAATTTCTCATTCCATAACAATTTTCAAAATTTTCAGGGACCTGTGTAGGATTTCTTGATTTTTTCTTGAAATAAACAAAAGCAAATTGTGCAAATATCTTTACTAATGAGTAGTAAAAAGAAAGCAAACTTTTTCTGTGTGTGGCACTCAACCCAGCTCTTTTTAGTATATTTTATTTATTTTTAAAACACAGTCTTCATAAATGCTTAAGTTGTCCAGGAATTGGCTTGAATTTACAAAGTTTCAGCCTCAAAACCCACCCAGAATTTCAGGTAAGTGCCAGTGCACTAGCTGAAAGGATATAGGGGGATTTTTAAACCCAGGTAATGGTACAAACTGAAAATAAAAATAGAAATTTATAAACAAAATAATTTGCATTTTTGAAAATCCCTCATTTCCACACTAACTTTCTCATTTTGCTCTGGACTTTTGAGCATTCTCCTATGAATAAAACAGCAATATACGAGCCTCAAAGCAGGTGTTTAGAGCTGATAAGTTTCCCTCACTCCTTGCAGTACAATTAGTTATAGGCTTTCATCAAACATTACTGTGTTTTGTAAAACATTTGAATTTCTCTACCCACTTGTTAGATAGTGCAGATATAAATATTGCTATTCTTAATGTACTTTCTATGTCACCTGAAACACAAAGGCACATCCCTTATTGATATTTAGAAACTCCTCAGATAATTGAGATTTGAGAAAATAAAAATAATTTTGACTATAGTATTTATTACAAGGAAAGGATGGGTGGATAACATGTCAGTCCAAGAATTTCTATGGAAATTTGATTGTAATGATACTTGAATGAAAACATGAACTGTACGAATGAAATTGTAGCTGACTGCATGGGCACATGTCTTCAATCCCAGAACATGGAAGGCTGAGGCAGAAGGATTGCCAAGAGATGAAGGATAGCTACATAGTGAGTCCAAGTCCATTCTAAACTCCATAGCAAGATCCTGTCTCAAACAAACAAAAAATAAAAGGAATAGAATTTTACTATGATTTTAAATTCTTCATGACTATAAATATAAAATCCAAATAAATGGTTTGAACAGGAAATTCTTTATTTCAAAGAGATAAAGTCATCATTGGCTTCTATTAGCTTCACAAATGGATAATCATTACTTTTGCAGTTAGTGGGTTCTTTTTAGTTATAAGACATAGGAAAACATCTAATGCTGAAATTCAAGATTTGCATTAACAATTTCAGACAATAAATATTACACTTTTCTTAACAGGCTGTCCTCTTGAGTCATATTAGAATGTATTACTTTTTCTTAGTTGTCAGTTAGTTGAGTAAAAGCGGCATCGTGTGCAGCATCTATATTTCTTTCTTTCTTTCTTTCTTTCTTTCTTT
>NW_004524823.1:1328694-1332715 GCF_000260255.1 Octodon degus
TTTTTTGTTAATGTATTTAGTACAGGGTCCATAGGGTCTCACTATGTAGATCAGATTCTTAGTGATCCTCCTGTTTTCAGCTTCCCAAGGGCTGGGATTACAGGTGCGCTACCATGCTCAGTCTCAAGCGCTATCTCAGCAAGCCCGGGGGGCCGGGCCAGTATAGCACGCAGGTGGGAGGGAGGGCAGGGTTGAATCCCGGCCCCTGTGCTCTGCCTAAGCAGGCCCTTTAGTCCCCTGAGCTATCTGGCCACCCCTAACGTCTGTATTTCTGTGACCAAAGCTTTTCTGTTACATGATCAGTTAAAGTTTCAGCTAGAAAAATCTATAGTTTCTAAATCTTCAGAATATTTTCCACTATTACTATTTTATTAGCTAAAACATTAAAGCGAGGTTCCCCTTAAATAATTTTGATAATCTGTCCAAATATAAAAATTCACTCTGATAGAAAGAGAACTTTACAGAGTAAGAATTTCTTTTGCTGTGTCAGTAAAACCTTACAGAAAGTGATAAGCAGGGGATGACTCTTGCTGAGTGAAGAAGCTAACGATCTGGAGAAGCAAGATTAACATTTGTGTTAGCCATCGGAAGACTGAAAGTTGGAAAGGTTAGACTTCCAGATCTCAACGATGTAAAGGAAGGTTTTATCATTAGATAAAACTTATTTACAGCTATGGAACTGAACAAACTCTCAGTGACAAGGAAATTAAAATACTGCTTTCTAAAGCATTCCATTATCAATAGCTCAACCAGAAGAAAGAAAAATGTGGAAGAATCTGAAAAGTAACAACTACTGAGTTTGGAGAATGTGGAGGGAATTCTAAATACTGTAGAGTGGTTTACTTCGTAATATACTCCAAAGTGGTAAATAGAATAATGGAAAAATAACAATCGCTTTGTGCTGCACTACACTACTGTGGTAGAGTGTGAAGGATGAGAGATTCCTCGGAGTCAGTGTCCAATTTGAACTCTGAGAAGGCCCAAAAGGACTGCCCTTAACTGCGACCACCTTTTGAGAATGTTTCAAAAGATACACTCTAACTTTAGCTTCTGTGGCTTTTGATAGAACCAGGAAGCGAGGGTGGAGGACAAAACAAAGGAGTTCTGTACAGGACTTCATACCAGGGGTAGGGAAAAAGAGGGAGAGGTCAGCTGGCCTGCTACATGGTGGCCTTAGGGCCAGTGTAAGCGACAAATCAGGGAAGGGGGCAGTAGGCCAGAACGTGGTTTCCTTAATTCTTTTCTTTTCTTTTTTAACTTTAAAGAGAAAATAGATACACATAACAGTAAAACTGAGTTTCACAAGTTACAGTCTATACATTGCATATTGCTGTCTTCCTACAAGTTATCAGAGTACAAGATACAGATATGAGATGGTATGTAAAATATTAGCATAAACCTTTCTTTTCAATGAACAAAGAAAAACTACCAGTATAAATATATATAATATATGTATGTATGTATATGCCTTTCTAACTTTCTCTTTGCTCCCACCACATTTTCTTTTCTTTTGAACAGTTTCTTTTCAATTCACATAATCTATTTTATATTTCAGATCTTATTTATGTGTTCAGTTTCTCACACTCGTGAGACAATGTAATGGCTAAACATACTGACCTGATTTATTTCACCTATGGCTATGTTCTCCCGTTGTATCCATTTCCCTATAAGTCTCAAGTTTATCCTTCTTTATGGCTGAATAATACTGCATCACAGAAAACAGCACATCTTTTTTATCCATTTCTTGGTTGATGAATCTTTGGGTTGTGTCCCATACATGGCCATTACAAATGGTGCTGCTGTAAATGTGTACATTTATACCACTGCTTTGTGCTTGTTTTAATTCATCTGGGAAGATACTTAGATGGAAAATATCTGGGTCAAATGAGACCTCCAATCCTACTTTTTAAAGAACATCCACACTAATTTCCAAAGTGGTTGGACTAAACTCCCACCAACAGTGGAGAGGTGTTCCTTTTCCCCACAACCCCTCAAGCATTTGTCATTGATTGATTTCTTGGTGATAGCCATTCTTTCTGTGGTGAGAGAATCTCAATGTTGTTTGAATTTGCATTTCTCAAATGATCAATGATGTTGAACGCTTTTTCATATATTTATTTCTGCTATTTGTATTTCTTCAACTAAGCAGTATGTCTTCCTTTCAGATGCCTTCTCCCCACCCCCCACCCTGGTAACCGAGATAAAACTTGGGACCTTGTGTTGGCCAGGCAGGCGCTTATGCTACTGAGCCATATCCATAGCCCCAGATGCCCAGTTGTGCAATGGTACTTTTAATTTGAATGTTCTGCTTTTTGATCTATCATTTGCATGTTCTAGCTATAAGTCCTTCTTCTGTGGAACAACTGGATATAAATTCTCCCCTTCTGTGGGTTGTCTTTTCACTCTTTTCGTGATTTCTTTTGCTGTGCAAAAGCTTATTAATATGGTGGGATCCCATTTGATGATTCTTTCATCATGTTCCTTGCAGTCTGGGTTTTGTTCATGAAATCTCTGTCTGCACTTCCTGTATCTTTGAGCTTTCTGCCTATTTTCTCTTACAATAAATTCAGATTTTCAGTTTTAATATTTAAATCCTGGTAAATTTTGACTTTAGTTTGGTGCATGATGATAGACCAGTGTCTAATTTTAGCCTTTGGTATGTGACAAGCCAAGTTTTCCAGCACAATTCATTAAAGCGACTATCATTTTTCCAATGAATATGTTTGCCTCTATTGGGAAAGCTATGGTGGCTGAGTGTGTTTGTAATGTTTTCTGCATCTTCTATTCTGTTCCACTGACCCTCAGGTCTGAGTTTTTTGTCAGTACTATGCTGATTTTATCATAGTAGCTTTGTAATATAATTTCAAGCCAAGGATAGTGATGACCCCTGCCTTGCCTTTGTTGCTCAGGATTGCTTTTGCTATTCTAGGTCTTCTGCTTCCAAATGAATTTTAGGAATGTTTTCTCTAGACCTGTTAGGTATACTAATAGTATTTTTATTGGAAACATATTAAATCTGTATATCAGTTTTAGGATTATGGCCATTTTCAGTATGTGGGTCATCCTATCAAAAAGAAAAAAAAAAAAAACAATGAATATCTTTCCATTTTCTTGTGTCCTCTTCAATCTCCTTTCTGAGGGTACTGTAATTTTCACTGTACTTTTCTTCCTTTGTTAGATTGATTTCTCCATATTTTGTTTATTTAGATGTTCAGAGAATCCAATCCTTAAGGCAATGTGTTTTGCTCCTACTTGGACTTGTGGCCCAGTCAGCTATCTTTAAATCTCCAACCATGCATTCCAGGAAGTTTTGGCCTCCAGGTTCCAAAAGGCCTTATCTCTGCCTATCCATCACATGCATACCCCAGAGCTTTGATTGAACTTGACAGGGATCTTAACATAAACAACTTCAGTCAAATCCTGAGACAAAAGCCAAAGTGATAAAGACCTTTCAGAAAGCCAAAGAAAATAGCTCTGGATTCAGTAGAATTTTTGAATTTTTTGCCAATAATGTAATTAAAGTCTCTTTTTCTGACCTCAACATATTTAAGTGTAATGACACTTGCACCTGACAGTTTCATTTGTCACTTGATAGAATAGAAAATACCTTAGCATAAAGTTGATATTCAAATATTTGGAGCCATCAAGCCACCCCCAGGAGAATATTCAGAAATGATTAAAATGACATTCAAATATATTGCACTGAGCTCAAAGTAACCATTAGTTGTAAAATATTTGAAAACTAAAGAACAAACATAATACATTGATTTAATTGTTTTCTCTACACCTTACGTGTTGTAGTTTTAATTACATAATGAATATTTTTCAGCTTTTTGGTTTATTTGCATATTTTACTGCAGAGGTTTTACAACATATTGAGTCATTTCTATTTTCCAAATGATATAATATGTTTATCTTCAATTATCAATTAAGATACCACTTTTTTAGAAATGAATGTCTGGTTGGAAAATACAAGTCGAAATGAAAATAAATAAATGAATAAATAAATAAATAAATAAAT
>NW_004524823.1:1333057-1338852 GCF_000260255.1 Octodon degus
TCTTATTGCAAAACTTTCCAAAAGTCACCCTGTGAGTGCTACTGGGCAATTCACAAATACTTCTGCAATATGAAAGTGGAAGGCAGGATGTTTTGTGGAGCTGATATCCCATGGCCTCTTCCTTAGCTGTTAATTGACTAATGCTTATTTTTCTTATAAGTCTAGTCTACTCAAATGCATGGAACCAAGCGTCACCAGTGCAAGGGCAATGAATCTTTTCATTTAGCCTTAAAGCGTTGCCTTACTCAAAGTACATATGAAGATGTTTACTAGGAAAAAAAATGTTACTAAAGGGGAGAAATTTTTTTATCTATATTCTAGATGTGATACAGCACAATTTTCCAGTGATCAGTGTATAAATACAGTATACCATATATTTATGCTCAGGAAAATGACATAATTTTAAGGTAATATTTTTCAGAGAATGAAAGGCAAATGCTATGGTTGTGCGATAGTTTTAGCAAGCAATTAAAAATGCAGTCCTCAAAGTTCTATGAAAATTCTCTGTGTCCCTCTTGTAGAGTAGAAATAGTATTTCAGATATTTCTTGTTTTCAGCTTCTGTAAGAAATTATTCATTTAGAAGTCTCAAAAAAACCTTTTAAGATTTTCTAACCCATACTCATCAAGGACAACAAGCTCCCTGTATGGTAGCAAATACCAATTTCACATATTTTTCAGGTTTTTTTCTTTTAATTAACTAGATTTTAGTCACAATCTTTTTTTTTCTTTGTATTTCTTTGTTCTGGTACAGGCTAAGATACACAATTGTCTGCATTTGTTGAAAATAAAAAGAGGGACAGACATCTCAATAAAGAATTTGGATTTTAAATTTTTCACTATATTTATTATCATTTACTATGTAAATGCAACTTAAGATCAACTGTGGAATTTCTATTCACTACTCAAACACTGGTAAATATGATTCTCTCAATTCTTTATTATTATTATTATTAATTCATTTTAATGAGAAAAACTAACAACAAAATAGTTTCAAAACAGGCTAATAGGACAGTTGCAATAATTAATGCATTGCATATTGTTGCCTTTGTAGTGGTTATTCAGAGGACAGGATGCAGACAGAATATCTTGTACAAACAGTATTAGTACAAACCTTTTGTGGCTTCTTTCATTATTTATTTCAAGTTTTATTGCACTGTGGTCAGATAATATACATGGGATAATTTCTATTTTCTTGCATATAGTTAAGTAGAACTTATGGACTAGTATGTGGTCTATTTTAGGAAATTTCCCCTGGGCAGCTGAAAAAAATGTGTATTCAGATGTTATTGGGTGGAACATTCTGTATATGTCCACTAAGTCCATTTGTTCCAAGCTGTGGTTCAGTTCTGCTACTTCTTTGTTCATTTTTTGTTTGCTTGACCTATCTTTTTGGGATAAGGAGGTGTTAAGGTCTCCTGTTAAGATTGTGGTATAGGATATTTGACTTTTCATGTCCATTAAAAAAATTTGTCTTATGTAGTTGGGTGCTCCCATGTTTGGTGCATACATATTTATGAGTGTTACCACTTCCTCTTGAATTTTTCCCATAATCAAAATAAAGAAGTGGCCTTCTTTATTTTGTTTGATCATTTTTGGTTTGAAGTTCAGACTGTCTGAGAACAAGGGTGTTGCCCCTGCTTTTTTCTGAGGTACTGGCGCTTGTAGTATTTTTTTTTCCATCCTTTTCCTTTGGCCTATGAATTTCTTTATGAGTTAAGTGTGTTTCTTATATACAACATATTGTTGGATTTTGCTTCTTAATCCACTGTGCCAGTCTATTTCTTTTAATTGGTGAATTGAGTTCATTTACAGTGATGGTTATAATTGAGATGTATTGACTTATGTTTAACTTGTTATTTACCTGTTGTAAATAACCTGAGATCTGTCTGATCACCTCCCCTTGATATACCCAAAGATTTCCTAGCAGACTTTCACCTCAGTTACCTGTTGCACCCTTTCTCCATCATGACAGAAAGAGAGAGAAGAAGCTCTCATAGATATGGGTCTAGCAGTGTGTCTAAGGTAATCAGGTCCAGATATACCAAATTCAAACTCATCCAGCTGGGTCCGGCTGCTGTGCTTGGCCTTTTCCTGTTGCAGCCCGGGGAAGTGATCCCGCTGTGCCCCACTGGCAAGTTGTGCTGCTCCAAGATTAGCTGGCTGGATCTTATTCTTAGCTGCTCTGCTGGGAGTTCCACTGCAGGGTTTCACACCAGGCCTGACTCCCAGCGGGAGGCTAGAAGTTCCCTCAGGTCATGGGGCCTGGCTGCCGGCTGGAGTCTATTGGTCTCTACTCTCAATTTCTTTGAGATAATATTTTTAAAAATTCTACATGTGAGGGCTGTCCAAATAACTCAGAGGATTAAAGCACCTGCAAGCAGGCGCAGGGGCCAGAAGTTTGATCCCTGGGCCTGTCCTGCCCCGCCCCCAGGGCACACTGAGAAAGGAATTGAGACTGGGCGTGGTGACATGCACCTATAATCCCAGCTCTTGGGGGGCTGTAAACAGGAGGATCACAAGAGCCTGTTCCAGTAGTGAGACCCTGAACACCCTGTAGACTCTTCCCTAAAAATAAAAAAATAAAATAAAACAAAAAAATTCACATATGTGTGAGATTACACCATATTTGGTTGTCTATGCATGAGTTATTTTGCTTAACATAATATTCTTCAGTTCCATGCATATTGCCATATACAATAAGATTTTATTCCATATATGCCTAAATAGTATTCCTTTGAGCATATATTGCTACATTTTCTTCATCCATTTATCACTTGCTAAAAATTTAATTTGTTTCCATTGTCTTTGGCAATTGTAAATGATGCTGAAATAAATTGAAGAAGACAGACATTTCTTTCATATATTAATTTTGTTTTCTTTGTATATGTACCAAGGAATAGAATTGATAGGTTGTCTGGTATTTCTATATTTAATTATTTTTGGATTTTTAATATTGTTTTTCATAGTTGCTCTTCTGATAGATATTCCACCAAAATATGCAGGTTGTCCCTTTCCTATGTGACTGATCAAAAATTGTTATTACTTATCTTTTTGACAGCAGTGAATCTTTAGTAAGGCATAATCTCATTTTGGCTTCAATTTGCATTTCACTAATGATTAATAGTGATGAGAATTTTAAAATATTTACTTATCTTTACTATCTTTTTTAGAAAGCACATTCAGATCTTGCTTTCATTTAATTATTTTTATAATTTTATTTTTCTGTTTTCCTATATTTATTTTTAATTTATTTATTCTAATTTTGATTAACATGAATTTTGCATAATGGTGTTAGTATAATATATCGATATGTACATTGAACTTGGACTGACTGAACCACCCTTTTTACTTCTCCGTGTTTCTTGCAAATCTTATTAATTTTTCAAAATGCCATTAAACTGATTTGTTTCCACATGCAAGGATAGAATGTATTTGTTTTCCTGTATCTGGTTATTGTACTTAGCATAAAGCCCATAATTCCATTTATTTGATAAGAATGGCAAACTTCATTCTTACTAGAAGTAAAATTACACTACCTATGTATCTGCTTAATAAATATACACATTCATGCATGCACATCCACACACATGTAATTGTCCCTTTTCATTCATGTGTTAATGGGGTGAATCCTACAACATAGGTATCATGTATAGTGCTGTAATAAACTTGTGCTTATAGACATTTCTTTGGTATGCTGGTTTTATTTCATTAATATATATTGAGAAGGGGGAAAGCTGGATTATATGGTATATTTAATTTTGGCTGTATGGATTCGTTGGTCTCTAGGTGGTCCCTGGGAAAAAAACTGCAATGGAATATAGAAAATAAAAATAAGAGTCAAGAACTAGGTCAAGTGGAGGCAAAGGAGCTAACAACAGCAGGAAGGGTATTTATTTATATTCGTTCAGAGATAGTATCAAAAGACACAAAGTAGCCTAGTAACTCATGATTGAAATTGCCCAGGCAGGGAGCTTTTGTCAAGACTAAGGTAGCTTGACTGCTTTAGATGCTCTGGACTTGTCCTGCCCTCACACATATAACCGATTTCCAGCTTCAGGTGCACCCAACATAGGTTTTCAAGTGAACTCCGGTCTTCACCATCATGACTATTCTGTCTTACGCTGTCACCAACTATGTATAAGTGACCTACTTACACATCTCCACATGTATTATTTTATGAAGATAGCCATTTTAAATGCACTATTATATATCATTACAGTTTTTATATTTTTTCTGAGATAATATTGAACATTTTCATATTTTGACACATTTTCATTTGTTCTTTTGATAAATATGTATTACCATCATTTTACTTATTTTTGAATTACAATTTGTTATCACTAAAGTTGAGGGATCTTTATATGTTCTAGAAATGAATCCTTTCAAGTGAACATTTGATCCACTTTTGACTGGGTTTTGTTAAAATAGTGACAAAAGGGTTCTAGTTTCATTTTCTTAAATACAAATGTCCAATTTTCCTAGTACTATTTATAAAAAATTGGTTATTTATCCAACATACAAGTAGTGTAAGGTCTTTGTTTTACTCTGTTTATTTTTGGAACCGGGGATTGAACTCAGGTCCTTGCACTTGCCAGAGAAGCACTTATTCCACTGAGCCATCTCCCCAGCCCCCTCTGTTTTACTCTTTTTGCTCATGATACATTTGGTTGTCACTGTTTATTCCTAGATGTCCCCAAGCTCCTCATGAACTCAAGAACAGGACTTGAAAGATGATTGTATTGTTGGTGTTTATAGATGACTTGGTTTTATCAATTGGCACCTCGCTGGAAGTGGTGGGATACCAGGGACCTGGCCTAGAAGAGTTTATCTCCTTCCCCAGCTTTTCTGTGGATCACTATGCTTCCTGGACATCATGCTATCAGCAGGTATTCCTCTGCTATGCCTCTTTGCCAAGCCTCTCTGCCATGAAGCTAACTGACTATGGACTGAAGTCTGCATAACTATTGGACATTAAAATCTACTGTGGGACTCCTGGTACCAGCCCAGGCACAGCGTGGGTGAGACTGTCTTCCACCCCCTTGGGATGCCCCCCACCACTCCGCAGCACCTCCCCTACCCGGCCCGCCCACTAGGAATTTCTGCCACCTTCCGGGAACCCCCAGACCCAGTCCTACCCCAGATCCAGTGAATGTGTGGGAGAGCTGCCCCTCCCCCATACTCCATCATGTCCCCCTCAGGCTCAGCTCAGACCTGGCATACAGGCCTGGGTGTAACCCTTCAGCTGCAATCCCTACAGAGAGGGTAGAGGATAGAACCACCCAGTTAGTCCAGGAGCAGAACATCTTGCCAGAGGGGCACAACAGGTTCACCCTCAATGGCAGCAGCAGGAAGGAGCTGAGCACAGCAGCCAGACCCAAGCCAGGCACAGCTGGATAAATCCAAAAATCTGCACCTGAACTTCAGTACATGCTAAGGTTATAACTACAACGAAGATCTACAACAAAGGTCAGAAGACAGTGCTACACAAAATGACGAGAGGGAACAAAATGCAAACTCAGAACCCAACCCCACCTGTCAAAAGTGCAGAAGACTCTAAAACAAAACAACCTGGAAATCACACAGTTGAAAGCAATGAATCAATGGCTTCTGAAATAAAGAAACAGCTGCAGAAAGATATACAGAAACTCAGATTGGAAATAAAAAAAGAAATCCCTGAATTAATAACATGTGCAGGAAAGAATCAAATGCAGAAACATATGGAGGAAACCCAGTGCCCACCAAGAACAAGTGCAGAGGTCACTAGATTGGCTCAAATGCATGAATTAATAGCAT
>NW_004524823.1:1345872-1346539 GCF_000260255.1 Octodon degus
TGGACTCTTTTAAAATATTTTGCTGAGTTTACACACCTATAATATTCAAATAACGAAACTTAACAAAAAAGGGAACAGATGAATGTCCATTTTGCATCTGTGTATTGAAAGTGGTGAAGCAAAGAGAGGTGAAAAATTAAAAGATTTAAGATAAAAAAAAAAAGAAAGTGGTTAGGATAGATATACAGTTACATTCTCTTAATGAATAGAGGGATTTGTTCTAATGGTGTTTGTAAATAGGATATCAAGTCTACATCTTTTCCAGCAATTAACCACTAAGAAGAATGTATGCAGTGTGTTAATTATTGAAACTGTCCTACCGATTTGATTTGAAACTCTCTCGTTGCTATTTGTTTATCAATATTATTGTGGCAAAAAAAACTTACTCTGGACTCAGTACAACAGAATAATGATGACCTAAATGCAGACACTTAAACACATGCAGCAGAATATCAAGGCTGGAAGTAACCTGTACATCTATGGCCAAATAATTTTCAATGACAGTGTAATAAATGTATATTAGATATTTCAATCTATTCCTGTCATCAAGGACATGATACCTACCATGTGCGATTTAAAGTTGGCTCCTAGTTTATAAAAGTTTTCAGGGATTAATACATCCACTAAGAGTTTTTAAGTGTCCCATACAAATTTCAGAATTTTTTTT
>NW_004524823.1:1347274-1348593 GCF_000260255.1 Octodon degus
AATTCAGGAAATTATCCTGCATTATTTCAAATATTTGACATAAATTTACATTAAAATTCAGTTTCAGAGTATGGTTTTATTTCAAACTTAACACTTTAGTTGCATGTTGAAGGTCATCTGAAAGAGCTTCCATACCACTCATGATCACTCAAAACATTCATTTCTTAAATTCATTATTCTCCTTTCATGCTTATGGTTCAGTGAAGAGTATCTCTTTCATTATAAGAAAGAGGTAAGAAAGAAACACAGAATTTTCCATTAGCCTATTTTTTTCCTCTCATTACTCTTTGAAACATGGAAGTAATCAATGATTCTGGGCATCTATGTGCATTCTCCACAATAAGTTATTTGTTAACTTCCTTTACTTAAGTTTCCCTTCCACATTGAATTTAGAGAACAAAATTCAGTAATATAATGGACTATGACAAGCTGGGTCATTTAGAAAAGTCTCTTTTCTTTCAAATATGTAAATTCTAGCTACTTTTATTTAAAAACAAATCAAAATCTTTTTTTTTCCAGTACCTGAGATTGAACTCAGGACCCTGTGTTTGCCAGGCAAATGTTTATTTTACTGGGCTATCTCCCTGGCCCCGCAAAATCTTAATAGATATATAACAAGGAAATTTTATTTGAGAGGCAGATATTGATCTAAATGCTAGCCTAACTATCTGGTATAAAAGCTATAAACCCACAATGGCACTAATTTCATCTCTGTTTAAAGTAATAATTATTACATGATCACTTAAAATTTTTAATTCAAGAATTCTAAATTCACAAGTGTAATGTGGCATGTAATTCTAAAACATTGTGTAGAGTAAAAATCCTTTTTTCATTTGTATTCTCAATTTCTCATTATGTAGTAATAGTTCATCTATTTTCAACATTGTAAAAATGTCCAGCTATTTTTAAAGACTGATACATTCTCACTCTTTATATGTGTGTTTATAAAGGTCAGTAGTTCTATGGTGAATGATTTACATGCATGACAAGAATCACAGTTTTTGGAAACCTTGATCAGAAGTGAAATAATTTAACTGAAAGTTACTTTAATAGAATTTCCAGTTATTAAGGTTTGATCCCCGGAATACCGTGCCAGCCCCACCCCTGGGGTGAGCTGAGACTACTATTGAGATGGGGCATGATGGCGTGCACCTGTAATCTCAATGCTTGGGAGGGTGAAAACAGGAGGATCACTACAAGTCTGATCTATGTAGAGGGCCAGGGAGGTGGCTCAGCAGAATAAAGCACTTCCCTGGCAAGTGCAAGGGCTTTAGTTCAATCCGTGGTTCTGGAAAAAAAAAAAACAAAAAAACAAAAAA
>NW_004524823.1:1348915-1358851 GCF_000260255.1 Octodon degus
TTTAAAATATATATATTTAAAATCACCACTAGAAATTCTCCTTTATATTTTAATACTTCCAGCATTTTTTTACTTTAAAGTGAATGCTTTACTTTGAAATACAAACAAGTGGCAAAAGCAATGATAAAGAATGTATTTCTGGAGAACTATGCAGCAATATTGCATATCTGTGCTGAGACATTTTAATACTAATTATACACCATCCGTGACAGATATTTTAAATTTTAAATACAAATTCCTTTCTTTGGTATATTGCATTAGGTAGAGTTACAGTTAATATTTTTGTGATGAAAACCCTTAGCATCCCCTATGCTACCTTCTCTTGAGTGATAATCAGTTTCAAGTCCCTTCCTATCAAATACCAAGTGGCGCTGAGGGTAGAAGCTCCATATGTAAATAAGAAATAGAAAGGAACCAACAAGTAATCCAAAGACTTATAGAGTGCAGCTACATACCTTTGCTCAAGACCACATCATGTGTAAATGGAAAACAAAGTTCACAAAAGACACGTGTATACATTTTCTCTGGTTTCACTTTCTCCAGCATATTCCCATGTTTCCATTTTAGTGATTCTGAATTGTGAATGTATTAACAATAAACTAGCGATGAACGGCAAGGAAAGGGTTTATACAGATACAATATATTAGGCCCAAGAATTTACTTAATGGAGGATGACAACATAAAATGCAAACTTTGAAACTGTTTGGAAAATACTATAAGAATCACAAAGAGCAAATTGAGAAAAAATAGTCTCAGACACGAGCTTGTAGATCCTTTCCACTCCTTTCCCTGGGTGCCACAGTCCTTCACAGCTTAGGTAAGCTTCAGAATTCCTGTAATATACAAATTGAGTGTACAACTGTATAGGTACAAACACGTAAGTATTTATAAAGTTCAATAAGCCTGTATTACTGCTTATGTTATCAAAAATATATGTAATCCCAAATAGATTAACAATTACTCATAAGTACAGAGAGGGAAGAGAGTAATTTGAATACACAAGGAGAGGCAAACTTCCATGGATTTAAATCAGATATATGAGAATAAAAAGATTAAGGTCAGAGACTGTGGATAACACTTCAGTATCTGACACTAAGTGAGGTGACACAAATTGTTACAGTTTAAATATGTGATAGTGTTAACTAGCACTTAGCTTGCTGATCTACGTTATTATTTTAAGCATTATTGATATAGGTGAATGAATGTTTCCATATTTACTCTAAAGGGGTAGACAGTTGGAAGTTTTTTTGATTCATATTGCAAGTACCTACAATCCTAAAATTAGGATAATCATAAATAACACTTGCAGATGGAAGAAGAACAATGCTTAATTAAAATAGAACAAATTTAATCTACACAGGTCTAAATCAATCTTGATGCCCTTAAAGTTTAAAACTCTTTTCATAATTACAAATTTATACACATTAATTACAATGTAGCATTTTGAATTCCCAACCATAAATCAGAAGTTCATTATTTTTAAATGCCAGTAACATCAAGTTGTAAACAGTTTTATACCTGAAAAGAAATCAGAGCCCTGTTATTATCCCAGTATTTATCTGATCAGTATTATCAATACCAAAGTAAATATTTAAATTTTAGTGAATCACCACATGAAAGTAACAGTAGAATAAAAAAGCATATTATTCCATCAGTTTTTAAAGGTTAATAGTTAAGGTAAAATTGATTCCACTTTTAAGATTAGAAAACTGAGAGGAAGAGATTACAGGATTTTTCCAGAGATGAGGCTTGACATCTAAAGCAACCGTTTTATTTTCCAATTTCTACCTCTCTGATGTGTGTGTGTGTGTGTGTGTGTGTGTGTGTGTGTGTGTATTTGAGTTATGTTTGGTGCTAGAAATTGAACATAGTGTCTCATGTATGCTAGTGGTACAATCTACCACAAAGCTATCCTTTCTAGCCCAATCATAGAAACTTGTCACTAATTCAGACTACAGCTTTATAAGTGATGTTTGTAGTTTCAATAGAAAAGGTATTCTGAGTGTCCTTTTGTCCTTAGGCCTATGAATGTGTAGATTTCTTCTATAAGGAATATATGATCTTTTAACTGTATAATAATTATTTTAATGAAATCTATTTGTTTATACCATGTAATATTTTTTGGAATGAAAACTATGTACATAGTGAAAAGTATAAAAATAATAAGATTATATATTTATTGCTTTTCTCGTTGACTTATGTACAACATTCCAATCAAAACTGTAGAGTAGATAATATATAAGACTACTCTGCTCACCACTGTGGGAGCAAAACTGAGTTCCAGGGAAATTTGGGAGCTTTGGTGTGCTGCCTCCTCAGGGAAGTGATTCTGCACTTCCCCTTCACAGCATAGCCCCAGGGAACCGTGACAGCTTTGAAATTGACAAAATGAAACAGCATAATGCAATCTCAGATCTCCACCTCTCATAGAACAAGTCCAAGAAACACTGATATCAAAAAACATAGAAGTCACATACCTGAAATTTCTGAAATGATAGCAACTGATATAAAGAAAGAACTACAGCAAGCTATAGAAGAAAACACATAAGAAATAATCTCTCAAATAAATAAAAAAGATAATCACAATAAAAGAATTTCTCAGCATATCGAAAGAAGAACATAAATTAAAAAAGAATAGAGGAGCACAGAAAAATAATGAGACCTTTAAATGAATAATATAGGAAATAAATAGAAACAGATTCAAAGCAATATGTAGGAACCATTTCCACTCAAAGCTAGAAAAACTTCTTCCACTTTGAGCTAAGGCAGCTAGGCCCAGTGGGGCCCAGACCTAGACCCAGATCTATGAGATCATCCTCTGGAGACAGAGGTGGCAAGAGGCAACTAGGGTGAACTGGTCTACCTGAAAGACTACAAGTACATCAAGGGGAGGTGACCAGACAGAACATAGGGACACTAATTTAAATACAATTCCCAATTTGATATCTGCTTAGCTGTACAGTCATAATGTTTGTTCTTATGATATGAAATACAAATCCATTAGTTACAAAAGATTGTTAATTGCTAAATCTCACTAGCCATTGTTAGTGTTTTTAATTGTAGTTCTGTAAATAGAAAACTATATCTACCTTAACCACATAATCTCTCTTGGGAGATAGTATCACAAGTTGCTGGGTAATAACTGCACCAAAGCTCTACCCCAGAGGTCAGAGGACAGTGTCAAACAGAAACCAATATCTCACTCTTAATCAATAAGGAGGGCAAAACCTTGGGACACACAACACAAAAAGAATGTTTGACACAGAAGAGAACTAAAGAACAGACTCTATACAGAAAAGCTCTGGTCACAGTGATAAACCTAACTACTATCAAACTTTCACATACAAAAGTAATCACAGAAGTCAAAATAAAGAGTTATCTCTGAAATATAAACTGACAAAGAGAAAGAGGAAAATGCATTCTCAAGCCCCAAGCCCACTCAGGGCAAACAGAGGAGATACTAGCATAGAAGAAATTGGAAGTCACATGCCTGACATCTCTGGAAAAATAGAGTTTGAAGTAAACAAACAACTACAGAAAGGTATAGAGGAAATCAGATCAAAAATAATCTCCCAGGTAATAAAAGGAATGCTAACTATAAGGAAAGAACTACTAAGTGTTTCTAAAGAAGACATTGATAAAAAAGAGGAAAATAAGACTGGTTGTGTTGGTGCATACCTGTAATCCCTCTGCACTTGGCAGGATGAAGACAGGAGAATCACTATGACTCTTATCTATGTAGCGAGACCCTGTAGATCCTGTACAAAATACATTTAAAAAATAGAGTGAAATAGAAAAATGATAGAGACCTTGAATGAGCAATACAGACAAGAAATAGAATGCAAGAGGCAGATTCAAAGAGATATTCAAAAGATTAAAAGCAATTAAAAATTGGGAAAACCATTGGACTAAAAGTGAAGACAAGCTTTCAGACATTTAAGACACTGTGGCAGCTAGTGAAAAGATAGCAAAGATCTCTTAAAAACAACTGGGATCCAGGAAATAATACATCAACAGCTGCAAGATGATGCAGAGATGAACACCATAAGATTAATAGACATCAATGAGAAAAGAGTCAACAGTATAAAAAGCATATGGGCAGAAGGAATAGCAGAAAAGTTCACAAATATGAGGAAACAATCTAAAATTCAGGCAACCAAGGCATGTAGAACTGAAATAACACCAACCCGATCAAAACCACACCCAGGCATATAACAATCAAGATAACAGAAATTCAGGAGAAGAACACCATACTAAAAGCCACTAGAGAAAAGAAACAGATCACATCTAAAAGAAAGCTCATCAGAACAATAGCAGATTTTTCAACACACCCCATCAAGGCAAGAAAAGCATGGAGTCAAATATTTCATGTCCTATAACAAAACAAATTCTAACCCAGACTGATACACCCTGAAAACCTCTCTTTCAGTTTAATGGCGAAGTGAAATACTTCGACAACAAAGAATAACTAAAGAAATTCATGATGACCAAGCCAACCCTACTCAGACTACTAAAAGATATTCTAGAGAGGAATCAAAGTGACCACAATTCCATGAATTAGAACAGAAAGAACCCACCAAATAAGCAACAACTTAAACACAAGAGGAAAATAGGTAACCAACAGCACGAAAGTAACAAGTCCAACATAGCTCAATACATCTCAATTATAACCATCAAGGTTAATGGACTCAATTCACCAATTAAAAGAAATAGACTGAAAGAGTGGATTAGGAAGCAAAAACAGCAATATGCTGTATACAAGAAATGTACTTAACTTGTAAAGAAATTCATAGGCTGAAAGTCAAAGGGTGGAAAGTACTACATGCCCCAGGACCACAGAGGAAAGCAGGCCTAGCAATCATGTTTGCTGAAAATCTGAACTTCTAACCAAGAATGATCAAATAAAATAAAGAAGGCCACTACATACTGGTTAGGGGAAAAATATAAGACAAAGAGGTAACAGTCATAAACATGCATACACCAAGTGAAGAGCACCCAACTATATAATACAAATCTTAATGGACATGAAAAACCTAATATCCAATACCCCAGTCTTAGTAGGAGATCTTACCATCACCTTCTCCAAAAACAATATGTCAAGCAGACAAAAAATTAGCAAAGAGGTAGCAGAACTGAACCAGACCTTTGAACAAATGGGTTTAGTGGAGATAAACAGTGTTCCACCCAACCACAACTTAATGCACATTCTTTTTAGCTGCACATGGGATAGTTTCTAAAATAGACCACCTATAATACCATAGGTCATGCATAAGTATATGCAAGAAAACAGAAATTATCCTCTGCATATTATGTGACCACACTGCAATGAAAGAAGAAATAAATGACAAAAAAAATTCACATAACCCTATAAACACATGGAAATTATATAAAACCTTTCTTAGCAACCAATGGGTTACAGATGAAATTAAACAAGAAATTAAGCAATATCTACAATGCAATGAAAATTCAGGCACAACTTATCAGATATTGTGGGATGCAATGAATGCAGTTCTTAGAGGGAAATTTATAGTGGTGAACTAACACACTAGAAAAACAGAGTGAGAACAAATAAATACCCTAATTCTTCACCTCAAGCTTCTAGAAAACAAAGAGCAAACAAAGCTCAAAGTCTAAAGATGGGAGGAAATCATAAAGAATAGAGCAGAAAATAATGGAATTGAGAAAAAGTAAGCAATAGAAACAAATAGCAAATCAAAAAGCTGGTTCTTTGAAATTTTAAATAAAATTGATAAACTCCTAAGTAATATCATCAAAAAGAGGAAAGAAAAAAACTAAAATTCAAACAATAAGGAATGAAAAGGGTGAAATTATTACGGTAAAATCCTAGCAAATAGAATGCAGCAAATCATCAAGAAGATTATTCACCATGACCATGTAGGATTCCTCCCAGAGATGCAAGGATGGTTCAATATATGAAATCTAAAAATGTAATGTACTCTATCAATACAGCCAAATCCAAAAACCACGTGATCATCTCAATTCAGAAAAGGCTTTTGACAAAGTCCAACACTCAATCATAATCAAAACCCTGTAGAAAATTGGAAGAGGTGGCCTCTACCTAAATCTAATAAAAGCCATCTAAGACACTCCAAAGGCCAACATAATTCTAAATGGGGAAAAACGGAAATCTTTTACTCTTAAATCAAGTACATGACAAGGATGTACTCTATCACCACTCCTATTCAATATAATTCTGCAATCATTAGCTAGAGCCATTAGACAAGAGAAAGAAATAAAAGGAACAAGAATAGGTAAAGAAGAAGTTAAACTATCATTATTTGCAGGTGACATGATACTCTACTTGGAAGACCCAAAAGCTCCATCAAGAAACTCCTAGAATTAATAAACAAATTCAGTAGCACAGCAGGTTACAAAGTCCATACCCAAAAATCAATATCATTCCTCAACACAGGTAACAAACACAGTGAAAGAGAAATTAAAGAAACAATGACCTTCAGAATAGCACCCAAAAGCTGAAATAATTAGGAATTAATATAGCTAAAGTAATAAAAGATGTATACAATGAAAATTACAATACTCTGAATAAAAAGATTGAAGAGAATTTCCGAAAATGAAATGATATTCCTTGCTCCTGGATAGGAAGAACTAACATTGTGAAAATGGCTGTACTCCCAAAATTGTTACACAGATTTGGTGGAACTCCTATCAAAATACCACTAATATACATCATGGATCTAGAGAAAGCATTCCTAAAATTTATTTGGAACCAAAAAAGTCATACAATAGCAAAGGCAATCCTGGACAACAAAGACAAGGCAGGTGGAATTACAATCCTTGACTTGAAATTATACTACTAAACTACTGTGATAAATTCAGCATGGTACTGGCAAAAAAAAAAAAAAAATCAGAGGATTAATGGATCAAATTAGAAGAAGCAGATACAATTACACACACTCTCAGCCAATTTATCTTCCACAGTGGAGCCAAACATATTCACTGGAAGATAATTAGCCTCTTTAACAAGTGGGGCTGGAAAAAATGACTCTCTGCATGCTGAAAATAAAATTAGACCCAGATCTATCACCATGCACTAAAGTCAAAATGGATTAGAGATCTAAAAATTAAAACATGAACACTGAATCTACTGGAAGGGAAAGTAGGTAAAAATCTTGTAGATACAGGCAAACATTTCATGAACAAAATCAAACTGCACAAAAAATACTTCAAAGAATCAACAACTGGGACCTCCTCTTATTGAGAAGTATCTGCATGTCAAAAGAAATTACCAACAGAATGAAAAGACAACCCACAAATTTGGAAAAAATTTTAACCAATTATCACCCAAACAGTGGTCCTTTATCTAGAATACATAAAGAACTAAAAAAAAAAAAAAAAGTAGGTCCTTAAAATTGAAAGACCCAATCCAAAAATGGGCACCTAAAATAGTACACACTTTTCAGAGGAAGAAAAACAAGAGACAAATAAATACCTAAAAAGGTTCCACATCACTGGCCATTGGAGAAATGCAAAGTGAAACAACATTGAGACACCATTTCACCCCAGAAAGAAAAACTATCATAAAGAAATCAAATAACAACAAATGCTAGAGAGGCTATGGGGACAAAGGAGCTCTTCTTCACTGCTGATGAGAATGTAGACTGATATAACCACTATGGAATTAAGTGTAGAGACTCCTCAAACAAAATCCCATTCAATCCAGCTATTCCCCTTTTGGAAATTTTCCCAAAATAACTGAAAACATCATATCATAGTAATATACATGCACCCATGTTTATAAAAGCACAATTTGGGATAGCTAAATCTTTGAAACAACCAAAATGCCCATCACCTGACAAATGGATGAAAAAGATGTGGTATTTTTATACAAAGGAAAGACAAACTTGAAGCTTTCATATGTAAGTGGATGCAACTTGAGGCTATACTTGCAGGTGAAATAAACAGACCCACATGGGTAAATAGCATATTGTCTCCCTAGTGAAAGAACTCAAAAGAAGAAATAAAAGCTGAAAGGTATATCAAACACAGTTAAATGGAAAGAAATGGAACTTAAGGATTAAATAACAAAGAGGAGAGAAAGAAGAAAAGATAAGAAAAAAGATAGGGAAAAAGCATGAAAGTACATGTATAGGATGGCTGAGGTAATTGTACTAAGAATTTCCATCAGCTTTTTGAAAATAGCAGTTAATGTGCAGAATTCTCACCTCAATTAACTCTGTATGCTGATATCTATGAACTAAGCAACTACATTGAGGACAGCAACGTGTAATACAAAAGCCTTGCTTGAAATACCTGTTATCTTGGTCTTCTAAATGTGCATTTTTTCTAATGCCATATCAATTATTACTATATTCTCTTTAAAATAAATTTTCTAGAAAAAGGTAATAAAAGAAAGAAAGACAAGAGCAAAAATTTAAGATTTCTTGAAAGCATGTGGTAATATTCAATCGTATGTCCCATCTTGCATAACTATATGTTAATCTGAGCAACAGATTTGACGATGTAAGTAGATAACATATCATTGCTAATCAGCTATTTTTGCTTTGAAGGTTTGTAACATAAATATTGCTCTATGTAACTGCTTCCATCTTTGTTTTTGTTGTTGTTGTTTTGTTTTTACTCTTAAAAATAAAAGAAATTTATATAAACAAAGAAAAGCCAATGCATACAGCAATAACCATTAGTGTACATTGTCTCAATTCACCTATCAAATGATTCAGACTGGCAGAGTGAATCAAGAAAAAAAATCAAAATATGCTGAATGTGAGAAATATATTTTACTCAAAAAAACTTTGTACAGTGAAAGTCAAAGGATGGCAAACAATGTTCATGTGTCAGAAACTAAAAAAAAAAAGAAAAGAAAGAAAAATCAGGGGTGGCTATGCTGTTTGCAGACATTGTGAATTTCAAATCAAAAATTATCAGAAGAGATAAAGATGGCTATTACATATTTCTTAGGGGAAAACTGTAAGAGGAACAGATAACAATCATAAATATATATGTACCAAATGCAGGAGAATCTTACTATATAAGACAAATTTTAACAGACATAAAATATCAAATAAGCAATAATGCAAGTTATTAAAGTAACGGTACTTCAACAGCTCATTGTCACAAAGAGATGAACTAAACAAAAAAGCAAGAAAAATAATGATAGAATAAAACAAATTTGTGAACAAATGAACTTAGTAAACCTTTCAGGGGAGGTTTTATTTGACCAAGGGGCCAAACATGTTCACTGGAAGAAAGACAGGCTCTTTAATAAATGGTACTAGAAAAAGTAGCTCTCTATATATCAAAAACTAAAACTAAACCCATGTCTAACAACATGCCATAAATTAAAGTCAAAATGGATCAATTATCTAATTATTAAAACAGAAAAACTGAATTTACTGAAGAAGAAATGAGGTTGAAATATTGAAGAAATCAGGAAAGGCAGAGAGGTCATGAAGAAAAAGTAAACTAGATGGGAAAAACTTCAAAAAATCAGCAACTGATATATCATTTTATTGAAAAGTTTCTGAACATCATAAGCAATCACTACAAGAGTAAAAAGAAAACCCCATGAATTGGAAAAACATTTATCTGTCTGTCCCTCAGACAAAGAATTTTTATCTAGAACAAATAAAGAATTTTTTAAAAGATCATGTCCCCCAAATTCAAAGACTCAATCCAGAAAAGAGCACCTGAGATGAACACACAGTTCTTGGAGGAAGAAATACAAGTGGCAAATAAACATAGGAAAAAAATATTCAACACCCTTAATCATTCAAGAAATGCAAATTAAAACAACTCTGAGATTCCACCTCAATGCATAAAGAATGGCTACCATCATGAAATCAGCCAGGGTTTGATCCCCGTGCCTGCCATGCCAGCCCCACCCCTGGGCGCCCTGAGACAGCAATTGAGATTGGGCGTGGTGGCGCACACCTGTAA
>NW_004524823.1:1359122-1393006 GCF_000260255.1 Octodon degus
CTCTCCACTGTTGGTGCAAGTGTACATCGGCATAATCACTATGGAAATCAGTGTGGAGATTCTTCAAGAAACTAAGATTAGATAACCCAAACAACCCAGCTATCCCTCTTTTGGGTATTTTTCCAGAAGAATAGAAAACATTATAGCACAGAGATATATGTGCACATATGCTTACAACAGCACAATTTATCATAGCTAATCTTGGAAGCCACCCAAATGTCCATCTATTTGTAATGTACAAAAAAAGATGCTGCATTTTCACACAATGGTATATTACTCTTCCATAAAGAAAGATAGACTTGTTGCTTCTTTTCAGTGAATGGATGCAACTGGAGACCACACTGCTAAGTGAAATTAATTAGACCCACATGTGTAAACATTGTATTGTCTTTGTAGTATGAGAATCTGAAATCTGTAGGCAAAATAGACACTGTAAAATGGAAAGAAGCTGCTCGAAAGGAAAGAACTGGATTGAGGGAAAGGAGAAAGAAGGAATGTTCCCTACTGTTAATTTTATTGGTTTTTTTCATTAAGCAACAAATAATGTTTAATATTTTTGACCAATTTTGCATTCTTATATCTGGCAATCTGAACAACTACTTTGCAGAAAATATGTACTTTCACAATCGTTGTTGAATTCTTAACGTTTTTTTTTTTAATTCTGTATCATTTGCAAATTTTTATTAATATATATATAGTCTATTTAAGATTAAAGAATAGATAAATACTTCACTGAAAGAACAGCTCTCTTTTGATTTAGAGGAACAGGCAAAGCAAGTATAAAAAAGAAATCTAAGAAATGCAAGATCAAGACAAGGGTCAGAAGGCAGAAAATATATGGATTCCCAAGGGAGACATTATCAACTCTTGGAGAATTTTAAAATATTTCAGAGAACAAGTGGTATTTGAAAATGTATTTACATTTGAAGTGGATACATTCCTGTAATCCAAGCTAACTGGGAGAAAGAAGTTGCAAGATGGGAAGTTTGAAGCCAGTTTGAGCAACTTTGTGAGGCCCTGTCACAAAATGAAACATAAAAAGTGTTTGGGTTTTTTCTACTCATTAATATAGCATCCTCTCCTACATTCAGCTTCTACTAAAAAATAAAAAATGATAAAATAGTTGAAATGTAAGTATACATGCACAAAACAGAAGTGAATCTGTAGATGAGGTGTTAAGAAAACTAGAAATGTACTTCTAAAATAGAATTTTTTTGCAAATCATGCCAACAAATATAATGAATTAACTTCTTAGATATGTATGTCAAGTTACCGTAGTTATTTCCAAGGATTATAAAAAGAAATGTCATTCCCAGTTTGTAATATTCATGATAATCCATTGTTTAAAATTCTTAGGTGAATGTAATTGCTTTTGTAGAGGAAGTGATATTTCATGTTAATCTTAATTTCATTTTCTTCAATATGAGAGTTTTAGAAATATTCATTCTAGTTAGGCACAGTCATTATGATATAATTTCTTACACATAAACAGTAGGACTAGAATGACTCTTGAAGGCCCTGTAGTCAGCTGAAGACACATTAAAGGCAATAAAATAAAAAAAGTAAAATAATCTACAATGAAAAGTTATCATAAGGTACCAGAGAATGAACACATTTCCTAAGGAACCCATTCTCTACCCACATAATACAAAACTCAGCAGCACTTTATCAGGAGATAAATGAGGAAATATAAGATTAAATGTTAATTTCTATAATTAGACTCTCAGCAATTCTACTTGTTACTTGAAAGTTTAAGAGTTCAATGATTATTATATCTGGTCTTTTATTTTATCCTTTCTCTTGTACAAACTGTTCGTGTCATTGTCAGTCTGACAATCAGCAAAGATCTGTTGCAGTCATCATGAGATTTTAGAATAAAACTTCATCCCCTAGGCAGTCGCCACTGAGTAGCAATTATCTGGATACAGCTACACCACCTAAGCTGCCAAACTTAGGCACTGTAAGATCAGAGATATTATTTATCCATACGGAACTGTCTGCTGATCCAGTAAACAACTTGTCCATTAAGCTGAAAGACAAGCAAATATTTGGCTTAACTAAAATTTTAATTCAGTAGTTTTACTCTCATCTTTTCTTAATTAGAAAATATTTGAAAACTTCATTTCAGAAATTATTAGAAGGAACAATTTGAGAGGCAAGCATAACATACCACTACTTTGAGATAATACATTGCCGCAGGAATTTATATATTTCATATTGACATAGGGAACGTATTTTTACATGTCTGAACTTTATACTAAAATAATAAGTGATGTAATGCTCTATTTATACTTTAAATGAAGAGAAGCATTATTATATTAAACAAAGTTTATTAGGATTATCAAACTGAATTTGTCTATTAAAATACAAGCAACACAGTAAAAGAAAATACCAAAGATATTGCATGGACACTGGCTCAATTCCAGGCAGTTTGAATTTGAGTATTACTACTGAACCAAACTGGTGGTCCTTTTAACCTAATTTCATGTCTTTAAAATGAGAAAATAGTTATTTATTTATTTATTTAAAGAGCTCATGAAAGAAGTGAAATGTTTGCACTGAAATTTCTAAAGATATTACACAAACATTAGCACATCAGTGTTTTGAATAGGTTGAAATTCTTTGAGTAAATAAATGAGAATATTCAGGAGAAAACTGCTCAGGTCAATTAGATCTTAAAAGAGATAGAAACTTGTGGAAAGAGAAAGACAAAACACAGAAGGAACACAGACAAAATTTCCATTACTAAGATGGCTAAATGTGATAGGTGTATTCCTTATCTTGTCTAGAATTAAGGTATTTGCTTTAGGAAAGTCATTACAATTGAGAAGTCGCATTCTGTAATGTAAATATCAATTAGTTCAGAGGACAAATATAATTTAGTTATTTGTATTTCAGACAACTTTCAGTAGGAAATTGAAGAATTGTACCACATGGGAAAGTGTCAATAAGGAGAAAAAGAGGAGATACTGTAAATTTAACTTTATCTTCAAAGGGAAAGTGGTTTTTATGAGTCACTGGTTGCTTGGCAGCAGCCCTGGCTGGCAAGAATCGGTAGAAGCAATCTTGACCTTGAGTTGTTCCTGGACTCCTCCACTGTGGCTGCTTTGTAACGTGGACAAACTGCCCTCTGAGTGTCTACTGTGGCCTCAGATGGACCCCACTTCTAGGGAAACCCAGGGTACCTCGATGGAGAGAAACACTTGTACTCAGAAAATCATTTTCTGTTATGCAAATAGCTCTGCAGAAGAAAATCTCTACTATATTTCTCAGGTTACTTAATAAAATTACTATGCAATCGTTCAAGACGCTTCTCCCTAAGAAAATCATTTTATTTACCTAACCATGCAGTTCTAAAGGGTAAAACTATGATTATGATTGAGTGAGCCGTGGAGATGCTCTTGGGTATCATATAAGGCCTCTTGTCCCTTTCTCTCTGCCACTGTTCCCACACTCTGCTTCCCAGGACAAAAACTAAAGTTCTTTGCTTTGACACAACCTTCTGTGATGTGCTCCTCCCTGATACCAGTCAATCAGGGGCTCCCTTACTTCAGCTTGTAATCGTTAGGTGTTCTATTCCAAAGTCAAAAAAGCTGCTAATGCACTCTATATTGTCATTGGTCAGGCTTGGGACATAGCAAAGGTGGGAGAGGCCACTCCAGAATTCAACTCCTGGCATATTTTGGACTGATTATTCTCAGTAAGTGCAAACATAGAAATAGCCCTAAAAAGTTTCCTTTTGTGCAACAAAATTATATTTATTTATTAAAATCCTTTTTAGTACAATGCATCTATGTAAAAATGACTTCTGGTATTAACTGAGAATTTTTTTAATCCCATAAGACAATCTTTATTTGTCTCTGCTTACTCTGTTGTCACCCTATTACTTGTCCCTACTTCCTCCAGAAACCCCAAGTTCTATAGTGGATAAGCTTCCATCATTTGGCTCTTTTGAGACTCCCCTATTTTGAGACCCTTAATGTATAGATCCTCCCCATTTTATCTGTATTCTAAATATTTATTTATTTATTTATTTATTTATTTATTTAATACAGGTTCTCACTATGCAGTTCAGACTCATAATGATCCTGCTGTCCTAACCTCCCCAACACTGGGATTACAGGTGTGAGCCACCATGCCTGGATTCGGGGCTGGCACGGTGGGTTTCCGGGGTCTGTATGGCGTGTAGTACCAGGGATTGACTCAGACCCTTGCACTTTTCAGGCAGGCACTTAGACCTCCAAGCTTTCTCTGTAACCCTAGTCTTATGCCAACTTACTCTCTAGTCTAAATGAGCACCACAGAACATTATAGAAAATTTTGTTTCCCGTCTCTTATGTCATTTATTAATACTGTTAATATCCAGGTGTAGTTTTCTGCCTGTTTGTGGTTTGGGGGTTATAATGTAAATATAAGCATTTTGAAGAGTCTCTTTTTTTTATTTCACAGTGTTCTTTTATACATTAAAAGTTTAGTGTTGTCCTTGATAAACTAGCCCACTTGGGATTAATTTGTCTTTTCTCAATATATTGAGCACAGAAAAAGAAAAAGTAACATTTCACAGAAATTTACATTTCACAAAATATGAATCTGTCACATACGTGGATGGCTACGACTTCTTATTATACTTTGATTCTCACATCCATTATTATACATGTCTCCAAAAGTGTTTTAGCCAATCTGTAAAGCATTTTCACAGGGAAATCTGTGTGTGTGTGTGTGTGTGTGTGTGTGTGTGTGTGTGTGTGTGTGAAAAGCAACTTTTACATGTGAATAAATGGTTGGAAACAGTTAAAGTATCTATCTCCCAGTTGTTTATCTGGTTTTATGCTAACAGTTCAAAATCAATACATTTATTTGCGTGTAACCTAATGCACATGCATACACATGATATGACAACATTCATGCTTAAGTACTTGTAAAAATTGCAGTTGTTGTAACAAATGGTGTTTGGTCATCATTGGCATTTGAGTTTGCAGGTCCTGAGGAAATCATGTGAGGTGGAATCTTTCCGTCTGCCTACTGACAGCCTCGTAGATTGCTGTTTAGACGTGGCAATATCGACTGGTTGCCTTTTTCTGTGTAGGATATTCATGTGTTGTAGCTGACGTGTTATAGCTAATTTAGATAATCAAGTTATAACACAAGCACATGGCATACCCATAACCTGCTTCTGATTGTCATTTATTTAGCCTCAGAGTTTGCCAAAAGAACAAGATTTCAAAGTGATCCGCAAATCTAAAGTTATTTCAAGGGAACTATGTAGTTAGACAAGAACCTTCCTTGCTAGATTAACTGTAACACTTGATAAAAATAGTGTCATTGCTTTATGTAACTTACATCTTGACCAATTTTATCTCTTGAAAGTAGAATAGGCATCAACATATAATCCTCTTATGCTAACTTGATGGATCTAAAATGTCTGAATGTTTTAAAAGTTATATTTCTAAATTATAGAGGATTTCTGTCACTACTAAGCATAGACCTAAATTTTAAGGTTACCTTTCATGGAAATTATTTCACTACTTCTTTATCAAGGGCACTTATTAAAGGAAATTATTTTAATGAAATACATGGGATCAAATTTTAATTTTTTTCTCTGAGTCTAAATAAAATCATTCAACAAGAATAAATCTCCACAATGAATGTAATCATTATGTTCTGCAAACAGGTACTAGTAAAAATAAAAATTAAAAAAGAATAAAAACTTACTAAAATGTTACGCTTGTTGGAAAAATAATAATTACTCTTTTAAACTGGAAATAAGTTATTTATTTTCATTTGCCTTATGCACATAATTAAGTCAGAAACTTATATGCATAATACAATTTATGAATATATTCACAGGGCATTACTAATCTGTATGTCTTTAATAATTTTGGACAGGTAGAGTGACATAAGCTATTTGGTTTAATTTGATTTCATATAAATGATGAAATTTTAAGAAAGATGGCTTGTCTCAAAGCCTATAAAATAGCACAGTGAAAGTTCAATTATCACTAGGCTATTCACTTCTACATGGAAGAACTTATTCATTATCAAATTATTTATCCACTACCAACACATTGTAATAACTTGAAAATTGTTTGCAGAAAGTTTAGAACCAAGTGACTCTTCCATTAAAAATCCTCACTTTAACTGATATTTTTCTAAAACACAATAAGTACCATCAAGTAGGCCTTCTCTTTTTGACACAAAAAAGTAAACCAAGTCTAATCTGTGAAGCTTCCCTGCATGAAAAGAATCCACCACACACATTTGTATCTGACAGCATGACATTATGTGTGAGTGTTTGAGGATTTTGTCGGCACTGGGCTTTGCACCATACCTTGGCCCTGACATCTGCAGTTCATTTCCTTTGATTTTGAGACATTGTTTCTCTAAGTTACTAAATTGTCCAGGCTTTGCTTATTTACATTCCTCTATTCAGTTTCAAAAGAAAACGAAGAGAATATATAGTGTTAGATTCAGATCAGAAAGAAGAAAGTTTTATGTACTCAGAAGTAAAATACAGGAATAATATGTAATCAGAAGTAAAATACAGGGCCAGTGAGATAGCTCAGTGGTCTAAAGTGCCTCCTTAGGCAAGCTTAGGCAGGCGCAGGGGACTGCAGCTCAATCCCTGGTACCACATGGCATGCCAGCCTGCCCTCAGGATGGGCTGAGCTGGCAAAAAAAAAAAAGTAAAATACAGAAATTTTGTTATTATTTTGCTTTGGGAAAAGGTGGTGACCTGATATTACCTGATGAATAAAAAAGCAAAAAATAAAGAACATCTAATTAATGAAAATTAAATGACTTTTTAATTGATAAGAAATTTTGTTGAATTTCATAAGTAAACATAAATATTTTTCACCAAGCTTCTCAATGTGAATCTAAACCTGTTAAGGTGAGTAAAATAATAATAATAAATAAATGGATAAATGAATTCATCAATCAAGCATCAAAGGAAAAATACACAAAATGTCTGCATTGTCTTTATACTATTGCTATAATTACCACAAATTTCAGTACAAGCAACTCTCATATCTTATTGAATAATATTTGGTTGAAAAATGTGGTGAATGTTAAACCTTAAAAATTATTGCAGTATGGGCTGGCAAGATAGTTCAGCGGACTAAGCACCTACTTCAGCAAGCTCAGGGACTGGGTTTGATCCCTGGCACCACATGTGATGCTAGCCCCACCTCAGGTGTGTTGAGCTGGGCTGTTGGCTCATACCTATAATCCCAGTGCTGGGAAGGCTGAAAACAGGAGAATCATTATGAGTCTGATCTGTATAGCGAGACCCTGTGCAAAATACATGAATATATATATATCAGAAAGTAAAAGACATATGAGCAATAGTTTCTCTAAAAATACTCTTTATAGGGCTGGCCAAATAACTCAGCAAATTAAAGCACTTGCTTAGGCAGATGCAGGAGCCCAAAATTCCATCTCCAGGCCCCACCCCAAGGGCACGCTGAGACAGTGATTGAGACTGAGCATAGTGGAGCACTCCTGTAATCCCAGCTCTTGGGAGGCTGAAAAACAGAACGATCACTACAAGCCCGATCTACGCAGTGAGAACCTGTAGACCCTGTAGATCCTGTTCTAAATACAAAACAAAACAAAAAACTCTTCACATTGAGCACAATTATCTCCTTATTGAAATTTGATAAAGAGTTTCTTGCAGTCCTCTTTTGTTAATACTTTGAGTTATGTTGTCTTTGCTGCCTTGATTTTATGATTTTTTTCCCCAAATGTTTACCTTTCACAATCATGTAGACTTTGGGGAAAAACAGTCATTCTGTGCCAAATACTCTGAAAAAGATAGAAAAGAACACACAAAATAATGTTTTTCCAAGCCCGCATTTCCATTGGATTGCATATACCAACAGCAGCAGGTATGTAATTTTCACATCACAAAAGACAATTTCCAGAAATGCTCCAGAAGGTGAGTCCAAAGGAAAGGAAAATATTTTGAGGGCTTTAATGGCTATATGTCTTTGTGAAAAATGCTATACATTTGTTCATTAACCATCTATTGCACAGGTCATTTTATTTTTATTTAAAATTTCATGTAGATAATCGTATATTCACATGTAGGTATAAATAATACCAGAAAACTAATGTCCACTTTATCCCATACACTTAATCCATTTTATGAGACTATTAGCATATCACAACCAAAATATTACAATTGATACAGTGTAATAATATTAACCATTTCACCATTTTTATAATTCATCATTTTACAATGGATGCGTATGTGAGATTTTATTCAATTTTGCTATTTCTGTATGTATGTTCATGTATCCACCACTGCAGTCAAACCATGGAACAGTTTTCTCATCACAGTGACTCCGTATTTGGAGGGGAGTTTGTTTTTCTTTTGCCTGTAGTGGTGATTGAACCGTTAGCCTTACAACTCATAGCTGTCTCCAGGTTTTTACATTTTTCCTTGTCTTTCTACTAGTATATGCTCTTGATACATTATAACTGCCTTCGTTATTACATCGATCCCAGGGAATTGGTACACACGCATGTCCTATCTTGTTCATTTGTACTCTCAATCCGCCAGCTCTCTGCTCTCCACTTTCACTCATTCACAGACACCGTTTCACCTCTAAAATTGCTACCAACTTGTTTCTTGACAGTTATTACAATATATTTTATTCCTTAAATGATTATATTTTTGGTTTTTCATATGACAGAAACTGTGTGGTATTTACTGTTCTGGAACTGACTGATCTCATTAGCCTTATGCTCATAAGCTTCGCTCATTTTCTGCAAATGACTCAGCTTTATCACTTTTTGTAGCTGAGTACCACTCAGTAGACAGATATATAGGCAGGTAGACGGATAGATAGATGATAGATATAGATGTCACATAAATCCACTATGCATTTTTATTCATGTGTTGAGGGACATATGCTGCTTTTACAATTTAGGTACAATGAATTGTGCTACTATACACATAGGTATGCATGCATTACTGTAAAATGATGGATTTAGTTATAATTTATTTTGAAAAGGCCTCACTACACTGCTTGGACCATGGTTGAACATTTGATCCTTTTGCCTCAGCTTCCTAGGACTCTGGGATGACAAATGGATACCACTATGCCCAGCTGTAGCTTGACTGTTTAAGATTCACATAACCGTATCTCTAACCATTTGCAACCATTAATTTGAATTTTATTTCTAAAATCTTGCAATTTATAAAATAATACATTAATAGAACAAGATAGTATCTAACCTTCCAAATTTTGTGTTTATCATTTACTGTAAATCCTTGGATTTTCTTCCAAGGCAGTGCTTGCACCAATAACTTGTTATTTTTAAACATTTACATGGCCTTGCTTATTATTAAGAATCTTGAGCAGGATACAGCTAAACACATGCCACAGGGTGAGGCATGAGAAAAACCTTGAATCTTCCTGACACAAGGACATGATGTGCTCCAGGAATTTCCTGTGCTCAACTAGTTCATGATTTCTGGATGCTGCCCTTTTGAGTTTTTATGGAAGCATCTCTACACAGGAATGATTGATTTAGCCATGGGTCAGTAGGTTCCTACTTGACATTGAGCCTCTCTTCCTAGAAGGTTTATCTTGGGGGAATTGGAAGTAAAACTGAAAAGTTTTTAACCTTAAAGTCCTGGTTTAACCTTTCTGCTGACCAGCCACAATCTAGAATCGATTTTCTCCCGCTATTTTTGATTAACCTATATTGGTTATACAGATCAATGAGTTCATTCTGGCACATTTGCACAGCACATAATGTATTTGAATTATGCCCATCACCGCTTGTCCTTTCCTCCGCTTTAGATTCACCAGATCAGTGTGGGGGAGGGGCTCAATGTGCACAGTACAGCTTGATCATGCATATGTTCCCCATGCCCCACACTTGCTTGTCTGCTTCCCTTTCTTTCCTTCCCTTGCATCGAATAATCTCCCAGCTACTTTGTCCTCATCTCCAAATAAGATTCTACATATTTGGAAGTGCATACGCATTCTGTGTGTCTTTCTGAGTATTTAAGTAGCGCTGCGTGGCATGTGTGCATCATGATACGCTTAATCGTCCAATTTTTACAGACGTTTGAAATACTGTCAGCTTGAGGACACAGTAAAGCTGCCGTGAATATTTGCATATAAATGTTTATAAGAATACACATTCACAAGTATCTGAGATAAATGTCCAAGACTTTAAATGCCAGCTCATATGATGGTTCTCTGAGAAACTACCGAGTGGATTTCCATAGTAGCTGCACCGTTTTTCATTCCCAGCAACAAGGTATCATCCACTATTTCCGTGCATCAATCCTGTTCTTCACATCCTAGTCAGTACTTGGGATTGCCACAGTTTTAAAAGTCATTCTGAGAGGTATGTAGGCATTGATTTGCTTGTGAATATTCTCTTTTTCTAAAAAGAGCTCTGCTAACTGAGAGCTAAAGCTTATATATTTTTTGTTTTTGTGTTTCAAGGGCATTACGTATAATGTGCATATAAGCAGCACTCAAAAATTAATTTTTAAGTAAGTAATTTAGTGAATAAATGAGTAAAATAGCTTTAAGGTATAACATTTAAAAGTTTGATACACTAAATATTATATTTACATAAAAAGCAGAGCTAAATATAAAATATATATTATAATTAAAATGTGTTAGTATATAGATTTCCATTAAATTACACTTCTTGAGTTTATTATTTCAAATATTGGTGCTATCTACTGATTAAATTTCTGAAGACATTCACTGAATTCTTAAGAATGTGGTTAAAAAAATGGTCATTTAGAGGTACTGATATTATTTCGCAATGAAAAATTATTCCACATTAATCATTGTATTTGCTTTACAATTGAACTCTTTTCTGAAACTGGACATACTATAAACCAAGATTTTTAGACAACATAGCATCTCATAATGAGTAATTTCAGCAACATTTAAGTATATTAACATTAATAACATGTTCATTTCACTTTACAAAGCAGGTCAGTTATATTATCAGTACAAATTACTGTGATCTCCATGCATAAAAAATTCTCACTATCAGGTGAGAAAATAGAATTTGTGTTTAGTATTCATTTTGGACAAAATACCTTTATTATCTGGAAATGTGAATTGGCATGGAGTAGGCAGTGAACCAGCTGAACTCAAGGTTTCATTTCTTTTTAATTTAAAGGGGGAAGAAATATGAAAGGCTCAAAATGAAATTACTTCATCAGAATTCACATTTGATTTCCATCATTTCAGCTACTCAGCTGCATCAATGCTCAACTGACTATACTCCCAGCTGCATTATTCAAGGAAGTTATTCAAAAAGGAATACTTGCAATGTGCGTTATATTGAGCAGTGAGCTAATTAAAAGAAATACACAGCTGGATGTTAAGAAGGCTTTGAACTTGATTGTAAAGTACTAAAAATGCTTGTTGGTTGGATTTTGTTCCTTAGACTTTGCAGTGTAAGAAAATTAGAGCACTTCACAAGTGAATGAGTGCACCCTTATCACTTTGCTTTCTTCTTTCTGTCAGAGCTTGATAATGCACACTGTAAGGAGCATCTTACTTTTCAAAGAGGTCTTCCTGCCCCAAAGTAACAATGTTAATGCAATGGCAAATCTGCCAGGAAGGTTGTATAACTTACTGTCAAGTGAAACCCTTACACTTAAAGATAAATATTCTAAAAGCTCTATTCTCCTCATTGAAAACCTTGTGAAATAGTTTTAGGTTAATTTTTTTCCTCATCAAATTTCAAACTTTAAGTTGTGACAAGGTACTCAGTGCCAGGTGTGGGGCCCCTGGGATCTAATGCAAAGGAAGTCAATGACAATGACAGACTCTAACACAGAAAGTTAGATGGGTTCTTCAATCCTAGTGGATAACACAGAAAGCAGCCCCTAGGGTGGAGGTATATTTTTGTGACCTTAGTCTCCTGAAGAAGTTGTGTTCCTCCCCTGGAAGAAGGAGGGGCATTGGCTAGAGACAAAGAGACCTCTGAATCCACAAGCCCCAAACCTCCCAGAGTGCACAGATTACAGGATAATCTCCAGGGCCTGTCCTTTCCACAAGGCCTACCTATATTGGCCCTATGCTCACTCATCTAGCAGACCACCATGTCGTTCCTCTGTCTCGTACTTGAACTCCTTCACTAATATTCACCTTTTGTCCTTAATCCTGGATTCCTGCCACTATCAATAAAAATCCACAGACCTTCAGACCAGGGCTATTTTTTCCTAATACTCTCATGCTGAGAGAAATTGGTTAGGGCAAGAGGGTTCCTCAGAAACCTCTTGGAGTGTAAACTGGACTTTCATTCCAAGTCATTCCTCAACTTTTGTGCCAACACAGTTGTGAACAATGACAGGCATGTTGCCTTTTCCTACAATCAGTCAATGTATCCATCCATCCATCAATGGAAGCAGAGTAAAATGGATAATATTGAATGTGGAAAGCATCCACTGAATAACAGAGTTCTAATCCTGCTTTGTTATTGACAAATAGTACAACCAGTGAATCTGTCTTCTGGATCCTCTGCAGCATCCATTTCTTTAATAGTAAATGTCTGAACCTTGCATGACCATCCTTTTTTTTATGTCTGAAGTTAAGTATTTTATTGAAGATAATCCTCATTTGACCTTTCTAGCTTAAACAGGAAATGGAATTTAATGTATCAGAAAATGGTTGATCTTAGGGCTGGCAAGATAGCTCAGCAGACTAATCGGCTGCTTAGGCAAGCGCAGGGGCTGGAGTTCAATCCCGAGCACTACATGCCTTAGCAGCCCCTCCTTCAGCATGCTCAGTTGGCTACCAAAACCAGGCATGGTGGCACATATCCATAATCCCAGTGCTGGGGAGGCTGAAAACAGGAGGAGCTGCGAGACTCTGTACCAAATAAATACATAAATAAAAGATTTTGAAAATTTTCAAAATCTATATTGAATGAGCTCATTCAGAATACCTTTATATATCCTATTATTAAAAATCATTATGAATATTCCCAAATGGATGTGATTTGTATAAAAGTGATTATGGCTATGCATTAGTTGGGTTAGCATCCCTGACTAATTAAGGAATTAAAATAATAAAATAATTACCTACATGTGATACTCTTTAACATTTACAAAGATTTATTATCAATATGTTTTCACTTGGCTTCAACTAGAATTTTAAAAGAGAGGAATTAGTAATCTTTTTATATTAGAATAAGGTGAATAAAAATAATTTTCTAGTAGCTATGTGACTATAACAAAGCCAAGCAAGAAATGCATCCTCACTTGTGATTTCACTCACCATTTTGCTATTGCACTGTTCATTCAGATATATTAACATTTGTTTCTTTTCTAACAGGAGCAGTGAGACTTATTTGGGAAGGGAATTACCATTTTCTTTCTTGCGGGGGACCAAAAATCAAACTCAGGACCTTGCACTTGCTAGGCAGGCCCTGCACCCTGAACTGTATCCCAGCTTCATTTTCTTTCAAATAATAACCTTTAAAAAAAAAAACCTAGAATATAATTATGCAACCCAAACAGCTATAAATCCTTTCACGCATTATTTATGGTTTATGTAAATTATTCTTGAGCTGATTTAGCATTTCATCCTGAACGTCTTCTGAGTGATATTTATGAATAGTATGATTCCTACCATCCTTTATTTTCCATATTTCACCCCAAGGCCAGTATCTATATTAGAATTCTGTGACTTGGAGTTTACTTTCACATTCAGTGTAAATCCTCTCTTAAGATTTATTTCTTTTTAAAAAGTTAAATACATACAGCTCTATTTAATTTAGGCCACTCATTTTTTTTGAGGTATTACTAAAGCCTGAGCTAATTCATTTTAAATGCTGATAAACAACTATCAAGTTTAACAACTCTTAAGTAAAGGAACTAAGTAGAAACCCTTTATTGCCTATGAGTACATAAAATTGGAAATATTTAGAAAAATCAAACATAATTTATGCAATTTTAGGGGCTATCAGAAGCATACATTGTCTGCAGCATAATAGCAACATGTACTCTTTTTTGTGGTACTGGGGATTGAATTCAGGACCTTGTGCTTGCCAGGCAAGCACTTATTCTACTGAGCTATCTCCCTGGCCCCATGTAGAATATTATAGTGGCATTTACTTACTCTTTTTTTGTCCACTCAACAGCCATAGATACATTACTATTTTCCAATTTTAAAGAAATCAAACTGAAACAAAGAAGTCAGGAATATTTTCTCTCTCTTCATAGCTAGCAAATGATGGAGCTGCTACTTGAACAATCATCGCTGGCACAGCCTACTGCCTGGATGACCTGCAGCTGCTGGACTGCTGACCCTTGTAATGGTCATCTATTTATGGCTGGGCACTGGCTACAACCAAATCTTCTCCACTTGCAACATTTCTAATTCACCTTTGAGTTTGTGAAAGCTGAGGATTTCTTCCATTGGCATTCTCTGAGACGACATCTTTTCCTGACTCTCAATAAAGGGTACTTTTGCTCAGGGTACTTTTTCTTAATCTGAAGGTGCTTTGTAGCTTTCTGTGACTTACGCTTTCAAAGTTTACATGAAACTCAAGCAAAAAAACCTAAACAAGAATTCAGAGACTGTTGAGCAAATAAAGGTATAACATAATCATTACTCGGGTGATCTCTGAAGTGTCTTTGACATCATAGATGAAAGAATTTTTTGTTGTTCTTCTTTGAGGCAGCATCTTGCTGCACAGTTCAAACTGGATCTGTACTTGCTGGGTAGTATAGCCCTGGCTCTAACTGCAGTGTTGCTCCTGCCTAGACTTCTAGCACGCTGGGATCACAGGTCCATGCCACACATCCGGCAAAAAATTTAGTTCTAAGTAACACTTTATTTTCAAATGTGGACAATATAAATTTTAGAGGAAAGACTATAAAACTCTGATGACTACCAGGACAATTACTTTCTGAGATGGAATAGCATGACTTGTAGTAGAATGGAACGAGTGGCTACCTTCCTTCCTGGTTAGTTCCTGGGAGGGAATTAATCAATCTCTTAAATTTGAGATGCTCTTCAGTTTCTGTAATTTAAAATCAGGACTCATGTTTCAATCTGACTTATTGTATAAATAGAGTAAACTATTACCATTTTTAGATTATTAAATATTTGTCTAGTAGCTTACAAAAAACATATTACAAAAAGGAAATATATTTTAAACTAGTTAAAGATATATACCATATATTATATATGTGTGTTTATACATGTTTATATATAGTTCATGTACATGTTTATATAGTATATATATGTTTATATATTTTATGTATAATACATATGTAGATATGCACCATATGTACATAACCCTCACAAACCATCAGATATCAGCACAGTATTGGACATTTCTTCCAATTCTAATCATTTTCTTTTAGCTGCTGTCATTTCAGCAATACAGAGCATTCTATGACCTTGAGAATGAGGTAGCAATAAGACACAAAAAAAATTCAAAATTAATCATGGACATATTTACAGAAATTGGTTTAAAAAGCAGTAGTCCATAAAATAATTCTGCCCCTTCCTTACTATCTGAGTGCTTTCTAGCATTCTTTCTCGACCTACTCGTGTTTTGGAGTATTTGAAATGGATGCCTTATTTTGGAGGATGATTAGTGCTACCTCTGGCCTGAAATGCCAAAGCCATCAGCTAAGGTTTGAAGGAGGCTTGTCTCCACCAAAACACTTCATAACCTTCAGTCTTCACAGTGAACGTGCTAAGGTGGTGAGGCCTTTAGAGGAGATAATTGGGTCACAGGGGCATCACCCCAGGAAAAGATCAACGTAATTCTTGCAGGTTCCTGTGGAGGGTGATAGTCTGACAGAGTGAGCCTGGCACTTCCCCACCTCCCTGCGTATGGAATCTTCTGCCCATCCTTTCTAGGCAGGATGACACCAGCCATGCTGAGATCCAGCAGGGGACCTCACTAAATGAAAGTGCCCAACCCAGCCTCTAGAGCTATAAGCCAAATAATGTTATTTACACAGTATCTTAGCTTCAGCCTCAGGTATTTGTTTGCTCTCTTGGTACATTCCTTTTTCTTTCTTCTTCTTTTTTTTTTTTTTTTTTTTTTTCTAATACTAGGTCTCAAACTGAGGGCCTTTAAATTGCTAAGCAAACACTCTACCCCATGCTGTGTCTCTACCTCTTTGTACTTCAACAGAAAATGGATGCAAACACCACTCCTCTCCACCACAAGTTGAGATAGCAAGAAATTGTCTCCAGGCAATGAAACGCTCTCCTAACATCAACTCATTGGTTCACTGCACTAAGCTAAGGGAAACAGTAGGAGCAGGACCAAATGAAAGTCATTCCTTGTATTTTATCCTCATCTTAGTCTCATTTGTTTACTCTGGACGAAAGCTCACAAGGAAAATGCAAGCTGTAACACTTGCCTGTAAAGCCTGGGTGTGTACTTGACAACACAAAGACAGCTAAAGGGACACCAGTGCAGTTCCATTCCTCAAGGACTCAAATTTTTCCTCTGTAAGAAAGAGTTCCTTATTCCTACCCAAGATTTTTTCCTGTAGGTCCATCACTAGAGTTCCCCAGCTTGGGAGATGAAGCAATATCTGTGTGAAAATATCTCCAGTTTACATGATTGTGCAAGGAGCCATTAAATTTCATAGTGGATAATTTTCTACAATAAGTTTGTGTTGCTAATTATCTTTTTCTCTGTATTTTTAGGGAGGGGTCTACTGGGTGTACAGGATCTCACTAATAGATTGGGCTTGTAGTGATTCTCCTGTTTACATCCTCCCAAGTGCTGGGATTACAGGCGCACACCACCACACCCAGTCTCAATCACAGTCTTAGTGTGCCCCAGGGGCAGGACCACCACGGCAGGCACGGGGATTGAACCCCTGGCCCCTGTGCCTGCTTGCAGGCATTTTAATCCATGTTGCTAATTAATGAAAAGATCCAAAAGAAATTCTTACACAGATCCAGAAGAAATTCATGCACTGAGAGATACGTACACAGATACCTCCAAGTGTGTTTCTCTGAAGCATTAGGAAATTCTAACTGTAAGGCTGTTCACATAAAAGGGATTTATTTATTTATTTATTTATTTATTTTTAATTTTTTTTGGTGGAACCAGGGATTGAACTCAGGCCTTTGTGCTTGCCAGGGAAGCGCTTAGTCCACTGAGCCATTTCCCTGGCCCCACATGGGCTTTATTTTTGGATGCATGATATGAACTGGCATTTGTGTTTGTGGTCCATGTAAACATCTATTAAACAAGGTACCATCAGAGAGACAAACTCCAAAATTCTTAGATTTTTTCACGTACTAGGTTTACTACACAATGTCATGGGGAGTAAGAGCTATGGAAAACAAAAATAGGATTAAAGTAGGGTAAAATATGAAGAGCTAGGCAAGCACAGCAAAGACACCAGCAAATCCTTAATGCAAAAGCCAGGATAAATGTAAGTGATCACCTTGTCTTAGATAAAGCAGCCAGCTTTCATATACCCCTATAGATCAGTCATTGGGGGCAATGATCTAAAACAACATTCCAGAAGAAGGCAAATCTACTATTAAAAAGAAGCAACAGTGTTCTCATTGAAACCATAGTCTCCAGAATGCATATAAAAGATAAAGAATTGCTCATCCATAGAAAATGATATCATTTCTATAACTTACTAGCTATAAACAATATGAATATTTTCTTTAATAAATTCCAATATATATCAAATAAAGGAAAAGTGAAAAGTAGAAATATATTTTGAATTAAGATTAGTGATTGCACCTTATTTTTTTCTATCACCACAGTTAGAATGGCAGGTGAAATGTGTTACAGATATTGAACATGTTATTTTTTCCATAATTTTATTGGGAAACAAATAGCAATGAGACAGTTTCAAACCAAATTGGTAGGGAAGTTTCAATAATTAACACATTGCATACATTCTTCCTAGTGGTTAATTGCTGTACAAGATGCAGACATGATATCCTATTTGCAAACACCATTAGAACAAATCCCTCTATTCATTAAGATAATGTAACTATATATCTATCCTAACCATTTTGAATA
This sequence comes from Octodon degus, assembly GCF_000260255.1. Taxonomy (NCBI): domain Eukaryota; kingdom Metazoa; phylum Chordata; class Mammalia; order Rodentia; family Octodontidae; genus Octodon; species Octodon degus. The sequence continues at coordinate 1,377,150 of NW_004524823.1, forward strand.
CACAGATACAAAATGGACATTCATCTGTATACCCTTTTTTGTTTAGTTCCGTTATTTGAATATTACAAGTGTGTATGAGTTATACTTTGTGTTGTCTGATTTTTTAAATGATTGAGCAATGATATTTTGAATGTTTTCTTTTTTTTTTTTTTTTTTTGAAACCGGGTATTGAACTCAGGCCCTTGTGCTTTCCAGGGAAGGGCTTATTCCACTGAGCCATCTCCCCAGCCCCTAAGCAATGATATTTTGGACAAAATAAAAATTTCATATAACAATAAATCCTACTGTTAAAAAGTTTTAGCTTAAAAAATTGTCATACCACATTCATCAAAATAATATGTGCATGAGCATTTTTATTTATTTTAATTACTATCATATTTAATATATTTGTCAATGTTCAATTATAAATTCTACTGTATCTTTTCAACATTTTAATTAAAATTAATTGTAATTGATAAATACAAACAAAATTTCTCAAGTTATCGGAGGAACGTAAGATTTTTTTCAACACATATACTGAAATGTAGTGTTCAGAGACACAGCTCAAGGCGAGGCTTCCACACTCCTCTACATCTGCTAGACCCCTCTGGACCCACCCCTCTGGACCATCAGCTGTGTCCTTGGAACCCCACAGAACAACTCTAGAATGAGCCCCGGCCCAGCTCGTGAGTGAGACCTTCCACCACGCTCTTAGGACCCCACCAGATGCAGCCCAACCCCAGGCCCAGTGTGTGAGTTGGAGAGCTTCCGTGCTCCCCTTAGCCTGCTGGATTCCTCCGGACCCAGTCCAGGCCCACTTGTGAGTGAGTCCTTCTGTCCTGCACTCTGAACCCCTCCAGACCCAGCCCAGGCCTGGCACACAAGGCCTGGTGTGAAACCTGCAACAAGGCTCTACACCAAAGGTCAGAGGATAGTGGTATAAAACATGACAAAAACAAGAAGCAAAATGCAGTCTCAGACCCTGAGCCCACCCAGAAAACACGAGCAGAGAAGAAATTGGGAATCACACAGCTGAAATGTCTCAATTAATAGCCTCTGACATAAAGAAACAAATGCAGAAATGTATCAAAGAACTCAGATCAGAAATAGCCTCTGAAATAAAAAAGAAATCTCCAAATTAATAGCATCTGAAGTAAAGAATAAATTTCAGAAATATATAGAGAAAATCAGATCAGAAGTAGTCTCTGAAGTAAAACAAGAAAGGATAACTATAATGAAAGAATTAATAACCACTTCTCAAGAAGACACTGATGAAAAATAGAGATTAGAAAACTGATGGAATCTCTCAATGAGCAATATAGGAAAGAAATAGATTGCATGAAGCAGACTCAAAGAGATATAGAGGAACTTAAAATCTCAACCACAAACATGCAAAACCATTAGAACAAAAATGAAGATAGAGTTTCAGATCTTGAAGACTCCGTCACAGCTAGTAAAACAGTAAGAAAAGATCTCTTAAAAACAACAAGGATTCAGGAAAAAATAATTCATCACCTGCAAGACAATGTAAAGATGAACAACGTGAGACCAATAGGCATCAATAAGAAAGAAGGAGCCAATATAAATGATATAAAAAGAATATGGGCAGAAGTAATAGTGAGAAGCTTCCCAAATATGGGAAAATGATCTGACATTCAGATAACTGAAGCTTATAGAACTCCAAATAACTTCAACCCAATTAAAAACACACCAAGACAAATCAAGATCCCAGAAATCCAGCACAAGAACAATATACTAAAAGCTGCTTGAGAAAGAAACAAACCACATTTAAAGGAAAAACGCATCACAATAACGGCAGACCTCTCTTCACAAACCATGAAGGCAAGAAGAGCATGGAGCAGAGTACTTCAAGTCCTCTGTGAAGCCAAATTACAGCCCAGACTACTATACCTTGAAAAACTCTTTCAAGTTTCATGGAGAAGTGAAATACTTCCATGACAAAAAACAACTAAATAATTTCATGACAACAAAGCCAAACCCTACACAGGCTACTGAAAGATATTCTAGAGAAGGACCAAAATGATTAGAACTCCACAAACGTGAACAGAAGGAACCCATCAATTGGGCAGAAAATTAAACACAAGAGAAAAAGGAGTAAATAACAGTAGGTAAATAACATGTCAATCGTAAGTCAATACATTTCAATTATAACCATCAGTATAAATGGTCTCAATTCACTAATTAATAGAAATAGACTGGCACAGTGGATCAAGAAGTAAAATCCAACATTGTGTTGTATACAAGAAACACACTTAACTCAAAGAAATTTATAGGCTGAAAGTCAAAGGATGGAAAATAATACTACAAGCACCAGCACCTCAGAAAGAAAACAGGGCTACCAATCCTTTTCTCAGACAGTATCAACTTCAAACCAAGAATGATCAAACAAAATAAACAGGGTCACTATGAACTGATGAAAGGAAATATTCAAGAGAAAAAGGTAACACTCACAAAAATGTATGCACCAAATATAGGAGCACCCAACTATATAAGAAAATCTTAATGGACAGGAAAAATCTAATATCTGGTACCACAATCTTAACAGGAGACCTTAACACCCCCTTATCCCTAAAACATAGGTCAAGCAGACAAAAAATTAGCAAAGAAGTAGCAGAATTGAACCAGAGCTTACTTTTTATTCTAGTATGTACCTATGTACATATCTATTTAATTTCCTGTGGCTGTTTTCAAATGGTCTGTACACAAATTTTCTCTAAGTTAAAATTGTGGAGAAAAAGATCATGAAAAAAAGTATTTTCCTCTCTATATTAGTTTTCTACTTAGCAAGATAATACAGTGTACCAACAAGGTGAGATTCTTTGGTTCTGTGTAGAAATGTGAGACTTTGATAGCAGCATTTGTGCTTAAATTAACCATACACCAAGTTGTCTTTCAAGTTTACTAACTTTGCCTGACTGTAAAAGCAGCATGTTGGAAGCAAGGACATTCCCTTTGTGAGCTTCCTTAAAACATGTATTAAAATTAGAGCAGCATAAAGTTAAGTAAAAATATTCAGCCTCGTTAATTCTTCCTCAACTAATTTAACACAACAGTGTATGTTTGCACTTGCCACATTTCAGGGACATCTGGCTGCCTATCTCTAGTACCAAACATCCACCCCAGCCTCAAATCCCTTTTTGGTAATCTTTAGCCAAGTTTATCATTTATTTTAGCTTTCTCCCAGTTACTTCAACTTATATGTGGCCATGTGACTTACTTTAGTCAATGTGAGAAGTGACATATGATTTCCTCTAGAATATTTAAGAGCTGTGATAATCCCCATACACTCCTCTCTGTCAAGAAGCCAGCAATGTTTAAGATACTTGCTCTTGTATCTTGTGATCTGGAGTAAGAAGACATGAACATGAATGTTTTGATGACTCTTGATAGACATATAACTAAATCTTTTCTATTTCATGCACTGAAATGTGAGATGCGGCTGTCTGCAACCACAGTCTCCTACCATTAACTCTGTTTCCTGTTATGTATACAGGCTCATCCACACATCTTTAAAGTAAACAGATACAGGATGCTGAGCTCAGTGGAACAGTTTTACACAGATAGGATCACAAGTCAGTGATGCACAGAGGCATTGAATAGAGGACATACATTGTCTCAGAGGCTACTCTTTGCTAGACTATACAAGAGACAAGCCTTTACTGTCTTTCACAGAGGAGGATTGACAGAGCACTACTATTATGTCTCCTTTACGACTCCATGTAACTTAGGCAGTGAGGACCATCTCTGTCTGTGCACATAATCAAGCTCAAGTTTTCAAGGACTTCTGGAAAACAGATTTCACTTAATGGACATGATTCCTATTTCTCAGCTCTTCATATTTCTGTGAAGTAGCTCCCTGTTGCATGCAATTAGAATTTTTACTGATTTTATCCATGACATTTGACAAATGGGTTAAGATCTCATTTCTTTAACATTACATTATCTGATGTAAGAGTCCGCAACTACATCTCGACTCTTCTTGAAAGCTTGAAATAAGTAGGCAAGTGGAAGTCAAGGGAATAAATTGTAGGCTGCCACTGGAAGTAAAAGGCAGCCGCAAACTAACATTTTAAGTAGAAGACTTGACCTTCAGTCATATAACCACAAATAAAAATGGTGCCAACCACCTGAATGGACTGGGAAATAGACAGTTCTCCACTCTCATTTACAACTGTGAATGTCCTTGCCAACCCCATGGTGGTTTCCTTAAGAGATTATAAATGGAGGAAACAGGTGAGCTGTGCTTGATACATAATGTATTGGAGACTGGAGATAAAGCAAGAGTACCTTTAGAAACTAGCAAGATTATGATAATTTTTTCTTTAGGGACAAAAATCTAATGCAAGGCAATTTGTGATTTTACAGTTTGGTACCTTTATAGTTAACCTCATCCTATCTTCTCTGTTGGTTCTTTGATAGGCAAGATAAATTATTTCCTGGGGGTTGTCATCATCTGATGAATGAAGAAGCACAGCTTAGTGGATGTAGCAAAAGGGAGAATTTCAGTCTGGCCTTTCCCTTATCATTCCCTAAAATATTTTCAGTTAAAAATATACAGAATTTTCATATATCATAATCAACATTTTTCTATTAACCTGTATTATGGTTTGGGTCTAGTTGCCTCCAAAGCTTCATGCAGTCATGGGGCAGAGACTTTTAGTTTGAGATTACCTCATGATCCACCAGGATTATGGGTTTTAGTACTGCTGGGATTATGGGTGAGAGCACTTCCCCCAGCCTGGGGCAGATAGCCTGAAGGTCACATAAGAGAGACAGAAAGACAGACTTCCTCTCTGTTGCCATTTGTTGCTGCTACTCCTCCATTTTGCTCTGCTTTTTGCCTCCACCATGAAAAGTTGTTCTCCGCCAAGTGCCGCTCTGCCTTGAAGCCAGCTGAATATGGACTGAAACCTTCAGTAACTGTGAGCTAAATAAACCTTTCCTTCCTTTGTTTTGGGTGTTGGGTTATTGTACCAGCAATAAGAGAAGAGTAACTGAGATAACATGAATTTGATTTTATTTCATCAAAAATAACTTTGCTTTTCCCACTACTATAGTATGAATTTTTTTTCCCCCTTCTTTCCCTAGACTAAAATTTTCTGAATTGTGATGAGGTTTTGAAGTGAGAGATGGGCTGGGTGTGGTTGCACATGCCTGTCATTCCAGCACTCCGGAGCCTGAGGTAGGAGAATCATTGCAAATTCAAGACCAGCATGGGATACAAAGTGAGCTCATGACCAGGCTGAACTGCATAGTGAGACCCTGTCTCAAAACAGAAAAAGAAAATTGAAGTGAGAGATGAATATACATGATAAAAATGAGCATAGGACTAGGGATATAGTTCCACAAAGTAAGTGCCTGCCTGGCAAGCACGAGGACCTGAGTTCACTCCCTGGTACCACATGCCATGGGGGCCTCAGAATCCTGTGCATGCTGTGCCACTCCCAGCCATGCATGCTGGTGCATGTCTATAATCCCAGCACTTGGGAGGCTGAGACAGGAGAATCACTATAGGTTTGAACTGTGTAGCGAGACCCTGTATCAAATAAATATTTTAAAAGTGAGTATAGAGGCAAAGAAGCAAAACTACAGAAATTGAGAATACCAAGAAAATGATTGAGTATATAGATGTGAAAATAAATTTTGTTTGTAATAAAGCCACACAAAACCTACAAAACACCAACGATTACACTGATGATGCAGTGGGGGAAAAAGGCTTTTACATTTAAAGACACTGAAGGAAACTATTACAAAGGGATGACACCTCAAACTCAGCACATAGCTCAATCCACAAGTACATAGACCTAGAACTTTGCTGGATGCCAGACACCAAATTCCTTTGTACTGGCTGGTGGATACCCAAGCAGAAGCAGGGACATGGTAGGGGACATGCAAAGAGCAGTCCCGTGCCTTGTGTCTGCACATGTGTAGAGAGAAATCCTTTAGATACTTGCAGCTGTGGCAATAGTGACTAATCATCTACACTGTTAATTCAAACAGTAGTTCTCATTCTTACCTGAACCTTAGAATCCCTGGGGAGCTTTGAAAAGCTGCTATGGTAAGGGGAAAACAGGTCAGTGAAATAATTCCTGGGACTGAGTCCTCAGCACCCTTTACTTATCCAAAGAGAGTGACTGCATGCAGTGCGACATTAGTCTGTTGATGCAGCTTGCGAAAGAAGTCTTCTTTTTATACTTGTAGGATTTGGTATTATATTTAACATTATCAATTTGTCAAATATACATACTTACTGGTAAAAATTGAGTTCTTCACATTTTGCTCTTTCATTACTTTAATTTCAAAGTATTAATAATTCCTGATTTGTGCATTTGTGCCATCACATCTTTTTTTCATTTTTCATAGTTTTATTTAATTTAATTTTTTTTTTTTTTGCAGAACCGGGGATTGAACTCAGTCCCTTGCGCTTGCCAGGGAAGCGCTTATTCCACTGAGCCATCTCCCCGGCTCCTAAAGTTTTATTTTAGAGAAAAAGAAAACACATAAAAAAAAGAAGAATATAAAATTCCAAAATGATATGATAGGAGGGTAATTATGATTACTATATTGCACATTGTTTTCATAGCATCAGATATTTTTATAATATCCTAAATTTTTATTTTAATACACTTTGCCTGATATTAAAGATCTATTTTTTGTTATATAAAAATCCAGTTTTTCACCATCAAAACAAAATATTGTAATTAAGAGTAGTCAATATGAGTAAAGTGCTTTGTCACAGTTTTGAACAACCATCGTATATAACAGAACATATAACGAAACATTCAATATCAAATTAAAAAAAGAAAACCTACATCATTGTGAAATTTTGAAATCTTCTAGGGTTATATATTCTTTTTTATGAAATATAGTTCATTGTAAATATTATTTACTTTTATAATTATTTGATAAACTTGTCCATAAAATGATTTTTAATGTTTTTTCTGATATCTGTAACTCAGGTGATATAGATCATATGACAACCAATAATTTCAATTGTTCTCTATAGTTAATACAAATATTATTGAACTATCTTCTATCATTATTTCTAAAATGGTCATTGCTAATGCAATACTTTTCCATAACACTTATTTCCTAAGAACTTTGTAAGAAAGATCAGTTCAAATCCTTCTCTCTGTTCTCCTTTTGTACTCTTCTGTCAAGGTGACCTAATGTAGATTTTCCATGCCCAGAACCACATTTACTCAGTTCAGGTGTTTACCACTGAAGTTGGCAATTAAATAATTAATCACCACACGTGGTCATACACAGTTGGAGGAATAGTGGGAATAATCATTAAAAGTGAAGTTGTAATAGAAATATCAAACTTGTTATGAGAAGCATGTTGATCAAGCTTTGGATACGAACACGTTGTGTGATAGAGAATATTACAAAACAGTACAGAATATACCTTATACTGTCAAGGAATTAAATATGCATAGACAAAATCTGTGAGATCATACTAATGGAATGCTTTTTTTATGTTCTTACTTAGGAACCAGATGGAAAATATCATAAAAGAAAAAGTAACTAAACATAAAAAGACAAAAGGAAATCCTGGGACAATTGAGTATGGATGAGGACAGTTTTCTAGCAGCTAATTGTTAGGTAAGCATAATAGCATGATGTATTTGAAGATGTGGAAAAATTTAAAATGAAAAGAGCTGTATAAGAATTTTCTATGGAGAGAGAGCTCTTATTTATTGGTATGGAAAGCAATGTCATAGTATAAAAACAGTGGTTTCATTTATTCCTTTACTAACCAAGTCATTCTTAAGTGATGATTTGTCTTAGACATGGTGTTGACTCTTAGAAAAAAATAAACAGAAGGCTAAGATAAAATAACACTTGTGACATTGGAATAGTCTTTACAATAGTGTACAGACAATTTCTCCTTAAAATTTGAAATCAGGTTTGAAGAATTAGTTGAAACCAGTCAGAAAAATATGAAAAGAGGGCCATCCAAATAACTCAGCAGATTAAAACACTTGCAAGCTGGTGCAGGAACCGGGGGTTCATACCCAGGCCTGACTTGCAGGTCCTGCCCGGGCACACTGAAACAGCAATTGAGACTGGACATTTTGGTGCGCCCCTATAATCTCAGCTCTTGGGAGGCTGTAGACAGGTGGATCACTATGAGTCTGATCTAGTAGTGAGACCCTGAATACCCTGTAGACCCTTCGCTAAAATACAATAAATAAATAGGCATTCTACTAAGAATTGCAGAAAGAATTCAAGGCTTTCCAGTAGAAAATGAATCATTTTCTTAAATATTTAGAGCAAAACTAGATATAAGTGAAACTGTAAGACTAGTACCTTCAGTGAAACAAAAGATTAACCTGCTGAAGTAGGTTTCTTTTCCAAACAGATATGTAATTATATGAAATAAAAGCTGTGGGCTGGCAAGATAGCTCAGCAGACTAAGTTCCTGCTTAGGCAAAAGCAGGGACCAGGGTTCAATTCCTGGCACCACAGGCTAGGCCAGCCCTGCTTCTGGGTGCATTGAGCCTGCAACCGAGTCTGGCATGGTGGTGAGCACCTGTAATCCCACCATTTGGGAGGAGGAAAACAGGAGGATCATTACAACTTCAAGCTGCATAGGAAGGTCCTGCACAAAATATAAAATAAATAACAAATAGATAAATAAAAAAAATAAATGCAGGCTGTTCTAAATTACCTTTCAGAACAAGCTTTATGTCATGTGAACCTGGTGACAAAACAAAAGTATAATTTTTAAAACAGCAAGAAATAATGTATTTCAATAATTGTCTTCACACTGTCAGGTTTTTTCATGAGTTGGCATAACTGAAGATTCATTAGTGTCACTTGAGTTTCTTGTTCCTAAAATGCAAACATTATTGATCTCATATTTTAATCTATGACTTTGGTTTATGTTTTAGTGTGAACATGTGAAATGAGCCAAAGAAAAGTAGCACTCTCTCAAGCAAGCTTGCAAGAGCCGTATAGAGAAAGTTTGTTTCCTGTAAATTCATCTACTTTATGATTTTATAAAATCACTCTCCCTGTTTGTCATATAAATTTTCCTTTTCTTGTTTTCATTCTCAGGCCAATCTAGCCTTTCTATGGGTTTTCTGATACCCTATAGGATAGAAAAAATAAAGGTAGAATAGAGATTTTTTTTAATCTTATTTTTAAATTATACTTTTAAGAAAGGTTTATTTTTTATTTATTTACTTTTTTAATGTATTTTAGTACAGGCATCTACAAGGTCTCACTACATAGATTGGACTCATAATGATCTGCCTGTGTTCAGCCTCTCAAGAGCTGGAATTACAGGTATGCACTACCACATTCAGTCTCAAACACAATTTCAGTGTGCCCTGGGGATGGGCTGGCACAGCAGGCAGGGGATCGAACCCCTGTCCCTGTGTCTGCTGAGCAGAGGCTTTAATCAGCTGAGCTATGTGGCCAGCACAAAAGGTATAGTATTAAGACACAATCAGATTTACTCAAGGTCATGCATTTTCCCATTCCAGACTTTTCAGTCTTAAATTACTCTTTCTTAAAACAAGTGCAATTGGTGGATTTCTACCTTTTTTCCTGAAGTAGCAATTAACCTTCATTTAAAAAATGAAACTTTGCTTTTCATAGATTCACAGATTCAACATGATTCCACCACCCCACAAAAAACACAAGTTCACTTAGTCCAAGACCACCATGTGTCTCAACCGTTGAAAGGATAAACTACTTTCCAGTTGTGTACTTTAATTCTGCTTAATAAAACTATGCCTTCACTAATGTCTCCTGATATGTTTTTCTGTCATAAATGATGAGCTTTTTTTTTTTTTTGGTGGATTTATTGAGGTCCTATCCTCTCTTCAGAGGGGAGCTCTAGAGCCTCTGTCTTGTGATAATATTATTTCTGATTTCTGCTCTAATAAATCATTCCAAACTTTTGTAGGATTCTTGAGGCTCATGGGGAGCAAACACCAAAGAGATGATAAAGATACTTTCCTTCTGAAAGCTGTAGAGATGAACCCAGTTCCTTTCCTTTGAAGTTTTAACAGCCACCCCTCTCCTTTTCTCATGGTCCCTTTCTCCATCTGAAAGCCAAGTTTGTACTCCCAAATCTCTCTTTCAGTGCCCACTGTTTCTATTCTCATCTTTGCTTCTTTGATTTTCTTAGCTCCCTTTTTATCTTACAAGTACCCTTGTGATTACCCTGGGCAAAAATAGGGTAATCTTCACATCTCAGGTCCGTAATGTGGCCACATTAGTAAAGTCCTTTAAGTCTGTTTTTAAGTAATTCATCATCTTTGGGGATTAGGCTGCAACATCACTGATAACAAGCAATTATCTGTCTGCCTCACCATATGACCACTTGTGTCAGCCAAAATTTAAAAGTGATACATTTGTCAAGGCAAAGAGGAACTTCAGAAGAACACATATTGGCAAAATATCTAGTGATATTTACTATTAAATCCTCATCTGGAATTATTTTAAAAGAAAAATATAAGATAGTAATCACAATAAAACATAACAAGACTAGCCTGATAGCTCAGCAGACTAAAGCACCTGCTTTGGCAGAGCCCAGTGGCTGGGGTTCTATCACCTGCCTGCCGTACCAGCCCTGCTCCCAGAGAGTGCTGAGAGGGGGACTGAGACTGAGCGTGATGGCACATGCCTGTAATCCAAGAACTTGAGAGGCTATAAGAGGGATAATCACTATGAGTCTAATCTACGTAGTGAGACCCTATAGACCCTGTCCTAAATACAGAAAAGTAAATAAATAACAGTCATATTTATTGAATAATTGATGTGCAATCAATGAGTTTAATTCTTTTGAAATATAATACCATTTAATTCTTATTGGTACCCTGTGTACCCCGTGTTGAAGGTACATAAACAAAAGATTTATATACATACTTTTTAAAAATTCAATGCTAATGTCAATCAATGTATTATTGTATCATCCTGGAGTTGATACTGCAGGAAATGTAGAAAAATATGTGAGGGAAGAATATTGTATTTTTAAAAGCATTTAGGAATTACAGGCTGGAAAATACAAAGAAACACATTACAACAGAAGTTGAAGAACATGAATCAGGGCTGCAGAGATGGCTCAGTGGAATAAGTGCTTCCCTGGCAAGCGCAAGTGCAAGGGCCTGAGTTCAATCCCCAGTTCTGCCAAAAAAAAAAAAAAGCATGATTATCTTTGTTTCAAAAAGAGTGATACTACATTTTTAAATGTTGGGCTCTGATGTGTGGAAATAAATTCAATAGATAGAGGGCAGGAAGATGAATACTCAGGAAATGCAAGAATACCAGGAAGGCATGAAAGAAAAGTAGGAGAGTCAAATGAAGAACTTGTCAAAAGGATGGGAAAAAGCACAATAAAGGAGCCAGGGAGAGAGCTCAGTTGAATCAGCACTCGCCTGACAAGTGCAAAGGCCTGAGTTCAATCCCTGGCCCTGCCAAAAAAAAAGTGCAATAAAGTTGAAAGGGAAGATTAGAATTTTCCTTGGTTAGAAATATGCAATATGACTTCATTTTTACTATATGACAGTGGGTATCATTTAATGCTCACTGGTGTCTAGCTCCACTCTCTTATATAAAAACTTCACAGAGGAAGATTGAGTTTAAATAGGAGAGACTGTAACCGTTTCTTAGTGCAGAACAGCTCTCACAGTTAACATTCATCCTTTAATAAAACTTACTAAAAGTGTACCACATGGTCCAGAGAGATAAAAGGAAGTTATGAAGTAATTCTTGTATCATAAGTTTTGTTTTAACTATGATGTTAGGATCAAAATATAAGGAATGTGATGTTTCAGGGGTCCATAAGGAAATAAAAACCTTTATAGGAAGCGATATTACAGCTGCATCTTTGAGGGTGAGTAAGGTTTAGTTGATACCAAGAGTAGAAATGGTCAAACAGTATATATTTTCTCAGGAATTATGTCAGATCTAAAGACAGAGGGCCGGGTAGATAGCTCAGTAGAATAAGCGCTTCCCTGGCAAGTGCAAGGGCCTGAGTTCAATCCCTGGTTCTGCCAAAAAAAAAAGTAGTTCAGTTGTACAAATGTTTATATTTGGGGGCCTGCCCCTTAGCTCAGTTCTTTAAGTGGCTGCTTCAACAAAGCAGTCAGGCTCAGGTTGCTGTGGTTCGATCCCCACAACACAAGCCAGCCAGTCATGACTTGAAGACATTCGGAGCAGAAAACAAAAAAAATAAAAAAATAAAAAAAATAAAGACAGATGTTTGTGTGTCTTGATTTCACCTTGCTTTTGCTAAAAGTACACACATTTCACAAAGCTATCTGTGCACTTTTAGAATTCTTGAGTAAAATTTAGAAAGAATAAAAAGATTAAATAGATAAAAAATTAATTGCATTATCTAAAAATTGGATTTTGATCTAAAAAACATAAGTTATAGGATAACTGGGAAATTAAATACAAAATGAGTATTTGAAGACAATAAAGAATTATTAGTGATTTTTTTTCAAGCATGATTGTGCTATGATGGGTATATCTTAGTCATCTACTTTTAGACAAATAATAAAGTAAACTTATGTTAAAATTTGTACATTCAGTTGCCCAGTGACCATGGAGAGAGGTATGTGCTCTGGGTAGATTTACCATGAGTTGACAGTTTGGGGAATCTGACATAAACTAATAACTTAAACATGCCAGTCTACTATGTGATTAAAACATCCCATTATCAAAAGAATAAAAGTTGAAATGTACATAGAAATTTAAAGATGTAAAATTACTGTGAATAACTACAACACAATATATAGGTTCTCTTTACAAATTTGTTTATATGTTTCTATACACAATATTTAAACTTCAAGTAACATAATTTTTTAATATTTTAAAGCTCAAAGGTAAAATAAACTGCACAAGATAGACTCACTTTAGCACCTTAGCCACCCTAAGCAATTTGTAAATTATGGGAACTTTAATTAGTAATGTTTTGCTTGCACATTCTTCCTTATTCTGTCTGTTTCCCTGTTTTGGAGAGGCTGTGAAGGGAAGCATGGCAGATGAAAATGCAACTCGGTGTGCGCAGCGCATGCTGAATGCACGTCTGTTATCACTGTACTGAGCTCTAGGCATGTGGACAACTAATACAGGTTAGTCAAAACTGACTCAATTTTTTATTTTTATTGGTATATGTTTGAGTTCACAATGATGATATTCCTAGTGAGGATTTGGAAAGTGTATATGACACATCTTATTTTTTTTCACCCTTTCTGCCACCCTTGTCCCCTTCTCTTTTTTTCCTTCTTTGGGAAAAAAATCTGTCTCCCTCTTTTTTATCAATCTTTTCTTCACACTTTAATATTTATACTGTGGGTTTCCCATATCAAAGAAACTACGCAATATGTAAGCTTGAGTGTCTGACTTATCTCATCTTTTCTATATAAAGTCTATGCATTTTATTTATCTATTTATTTATTTTGTGTTTTAGGGAAGGATCTACAGGGTGTTCAGGGTCTCACTACTGGATCAGACTCATAGTGATCCACTTGTTTACAGCCTCTCAAGAGCTGGGATTACAGGTGTGCGCCACCACGCCCAGTCTCAATTATACACATTTTAAAGGCTCACAAAAAATGGTCATTATATATATATATATATATATATATATATATATATATATATAATTACTGTTTGTACATAATTTATTTCACATCTATTTAGCACTTTCGTTATTATATACATTCATTTGTCTTTGAACTATCTATGCTAATATTAACAAGAATGACTACCTAGGAGTAATTTGGGAGTTAGTGTTGCATTCCACATCTCCTAGTAGTGGATAATAAATGACACCACTTCTAGAAGATAAATAACAGACCACTTGATTCAACCCTTTCATTTGAAAGATGAATAAATCAAAACTAATATGAGAAAAGTTGTCAATAAAGTATGATTTTAAAGTAATCATTTCCTAAAACTGTTTAAAATAAGTATGGGACCTGAGTAAATATCTCTCAAAATATTTACTTAAGAGGGTCATTGATTTATAAGCAATAATTCAATAGCTTGATATTTAAGAAAATATATTTAAAGAAATTTTAGTCTTTTAAAAATGCAGTTGTTCTAGAAACAAATTGCACTTTGACTTAAGGTAGGAATTTTATATTACACAAATTATCTATTAAGAGCGCAGAGTACTAAGCACCTGATTTGCCAAGCGCAGGGACCAGGGTTCAATCCCCAGTCCCGCATGCAGTGCCACCCCCCCCCCGGGGCACACTGAATCATGCACAAGTCTGGGGTGGTGGCACACACCTGGAATCCCAGCACTGGGGAAACTGAAAACAGGAGGATCAGTACAAGTCTGAGCTGTGTACCAAATACATAAATGAAAAAAAATTATAATAATAAAAAATAAATGTTAGCTACTAGGGATTTAAATGTATAGTAACTAGAAAATAATTAAACAGTATTTCAGTGAACCTTAAATAATTCTGGTATAAACATTAAGAAAGAACGTAATTCAGCACCCCAAGTTGCTTCTGAAACTTGTCATGACATGTGTGTCAGGGATAGTATGCCAATATCTCTACTTCACCTTAGTTTTGCTATGTATAATGCCTCCCTTAAAATATTTTAAAAAGATTAAATGCAACAATATTGCTGAGTTTCTGGTATAAATATCATGTGTGAATACTACAGTAGTGACTATTATAATTTTATCTATAGTACAACATAATAAGGCCCTTTAATTTGCTAAAAACCATTTTTACTAAATGGGTAGCATATGAAGAAACTGATGACATGAAACAAGGGCATCTCTTGCACCCTCTTCAGAAAAGTTGCTCAGGCACATGCACTGCGCCAGCACAACCCATCTAGATTCTTGTATTTATAGCCATTTAGCCAGACATGCAGGAAATATTTCAAGTGCAGCCATTTGGGAGGAGGACACAGGAGCATCATGGGGTTGAGACCAATTTGGGAAAGATCCTGAGACCTTGTCTCAAAAATGGATTAGCTAATATTTCATAAACATTTAGGATTCACATTAGTCTTTTGCAAAGCAAAATATTACATCAATTTTATATTTTAGGCATTGCTTCTAATGTTCATAAATGATATTGAGTACAAACTCAAAGAGAATGATTAGGAAATCCATGGAGCCATCTTGAAATGACTTAATAACAGTATGGAGGTTCCTCAAAAAAAATAATTCTACCTTATCCAACAAATGCTGCTTTCAGTTATAAATCTAAAGGGAATGAAATCACCATGCTGAAGCTGCTCATGTTATAACATTCACTGCAGCAGTATTCAGAGTAGGTACTATTGTTACTTTCCCTGTTGAAGGGCAACATACACAAGGAAGAAAGGTTGATTTGAGCTCTCAGTTTGTAGAGTTCAGTCCATGGTCAGCTGTCTGCAACTCAGGGTGGCATGGCCAAGTGCTATGACACAGAAGAAAACAGATCATGTCTGATGGAGGAGAACAGGGAGAGGAAAAAAGGAGGAAAGATAACACACTCACCCAGACCCTATCACCAGTGAACTCAGACTAGACTTTGCCTCCCAACGTCACATTTCACTATAAATTTATCAGCGGACTAATCCAGTAATAGAATCAAGGTTGTGGCTGAGCATGGTAAATGAATCCAAGGAAATTAATTCTTCTCTAACAAAGTGTCATGGGCTTCTCTTCTTAAAGCAAAGCCTTTGCAATTTTGAGCCTGCTCAAAATGGAGATTGAAGATTCCTCACACTCCCTGAAGGCATTTCTCCTATTATCCTGTTGTAAACTAATTGACATTGCTGAAAAATCATGTCCAAATATCCCTCTGAATTTTTTTTTAATTTTTTAATGACTTTATTTATTGATTTGTGTGTGTGTGTGTGTGTGTGTGTGTGTGTGG